>NC_092211.1:51859199-51974322 GCF_043381705.1 Parasteatoda tepidariorum
ACAGCCGCTTTTATTATTATGTATAGATTTTCAATTTATTATCTGAAACTTAAATAAAATATTAAATTTCGCCCGAATATTTAGCTTTAAATTAAAAAAGGTAAAGTTTTAATTCGAGAATTACTTCTCAAGTTTACTTGAAAAGAAAATTCTGGCACTTAATTGAACTGTTTAGTAAAATTTTCTATTTTAAATTCAAACTACAAAAGTTTTTAGCTCCCGTTTGCTATAGAGTCATATAATAAATAATGTATAACTTCAAAAAGTTAATGGAACTTTCTATCTATTAAAATTTATCTGATAAAACATATCCAATATTCATATCTAAAAGTTGAACTTTTTCTTTAAAAACTTCAATGTTTCTACAACACGAAATTTGAAAACGCAGGAAATATATTCTGCTTTGCTCAAACCCAGAGTCAGTGAAACCTCTAAAGTAGCATTCTCACTAAACGCAGTTGCCGCAATTCCAACGCTTAAATACGCCATCTTGGGAGAAGACAGGTTACACGCCTCCTCTTTCTTTATATGTTTCGTATTTAATGGGCAAACTTCTTTTTAAAAATTCCTGCAATGTTTTCTCTTAGATTTGATTTGATTTGCTCATTTACGTCGCACTAGAGCTGCTTAAATACGCTTAAGTAGAACTGCACAATGGGCTATTGGCGACGGTCTGGGAAACATCCCTGAGGATGATCCGAAGACATTCCATCACAATTTAGATCCTCCGCAGAGGGGGTGGCATCCCCGCTTCGGTAGCCCAACGACCCTCACGTGAAGTCGAGCACTTTACGGTAGAACATTTTAACGAGAATCAATACCGCCCACTCTCGGTCCCTACGCAGACTGATCCAAGTGGTCACCCACCGGCACACTGACTGCAGCCAGTGATGCTTGACTTCGATGATCTGCTGGGAAGTCAAGCATTGGAACTATCTTCAATGTAGTTTTCATTTTCATATAGTTTCCTAACTTGAATGTTTTTAATCTACTTGAAAATCAAGACAGAAACTAACGTACTTCCTTCTCCTAGGACTCTCCTCACGCTAATGGTTACCAAGTTAGAGAGTTCTGCTCTGTGCCACTTGTAGCCCGTTTTGATCGCCAATTGTCGTCGTGAGAAAAGGAGAAATTTTTGTTGAGTTTTTCGCCGGAAATTATCTTTCACCTCAGGTTCTCATATTTCTACCCTTGCAATCGGATGTGCTGTAACCGCACAGGCTTAAATGTAGTAGAACAGACTTGCTGCATTTTCAAATCCTAGTTGTAAGAACGTTGAATTTTTAAAGAAAAAGTAATGTAAGATTCAGCAATTTTTTAGCTATTGAAATTATAATGGAATATCCCGTAAGGGAAGATTGACAATCGCAACGGTCAAATACGCCATCTGGGGAGAGACCGGTTTCATGCATTAGACCCTTCTCCCTTCCCTCGCCTCTTCTTTTCAGTTGTATAGGAATGTACTACGATATTTTTTTCTTTCTTAATATTTTTCCTTCTTATTTAATAAAAATATTTTTTAAAATTTCTGTGATACTTTTCTTTATAACTATACTTAATGTAGTTTTCAGTTCCATATAGTTTTGCAACTTAAAAGATTTTAATCTATACGAATATCAAGAGAGAAACTAACGTACTTCCTTCCTCTATGACTCTGGAAAGCGTGTGAAGTATTGTCATAGGTGGAGAATTCTGCTCTACGCCACTTGCAGCCCATTTCGATCGCCAATACGCTTTAAATGAATACATTTGTATTTTTATATTCATTTAGTAAAATAAAGAAATTTTAGACTTTCCTTAAAAAAACTTCTACCACAAAATTTTCAGAAGCATTTTTTATTTATTAGATTGAATGATAAAACCAACGAGATATTTATTTAATTTAAACCTTTAACTTTTATAGCAGTTTTCAATTTTTTAACGCCATTTAATTGATTCTGAATAGCTCATCCGTAGCTTTGACATTATTTCTGCTATCACAGTCATTGCGCTGCAAGAGAGTCTTTGTTCCTATTTGAGGACTGGTCTGCTCTTGAAAACCTAATTTACATGGATTGAATTTTATTTTAAATAATAAGAAATAAATTATGAATTTCTTTTAAAAAAAAAGCCTGCTTTTATTTTGGAAAAGATTTTTACAATGAAAATCGACCACAGACTAAGTTTTAATAATTTAAAAACTTGACACACGCGTTTTGGCTGATTAACATCACTCGATAACTTTCAAACAAACAATAAAAGTAGTGATTGCTTTTCTGATTTAGAGAAGGGGGACTACTGCCAAAACTTCCACTTTTAAGTCTGTTCAGTTTCGACTATAAGGCACATTTTAAAATGACTGACAAACTGGTTTAATTTATTGAAAGCTGGCTGCAATGTGTAAATACACTCAATTTCAGAATTCAAATTTTGGTGACGTCAGGTTAAATATTTCTATTCAAAAAATGACTTAATCGATATAAACGATTAATCTTTATTGTTTTTAATCGTATCAATAATTTAACCTTCTTCCCTTCTCCCTCACCTGTTTCTATCTCCGCAACCGCATTCTAGGTTACATTCTTATTTGTTGATTTAGGATAGGTTTTGGAAAAATCGTCTGTCTGAATGTAGTTTGTTCCAAAGGAGGGTGACATCCATGGGATTTTAAAAATCAGTTGATTTGGTTACATGAAGTTGTGTGAATTGTGATATAAGTTTTTATACTTTGAAGCTTCAAAGCAATTTGGATTACCTTTTAAACTAGTTAAAATATTGTAAGTTTTCAATTTCATTTATTTTCACTTAATACATAGTAGAAAAAAATTTCTAAAATTTTTTCTTTAAAACCTATTTTATAATTTTTTCCAATGATGTAAAAATAAACTTAAATTGTAATTTGGTACACAATTTAATAATGTATAAAATTGTCTGCCTTCTAGACGAACATTAGCTTTGAAAAGTATTATTTATCGTAATAAAATTATTATATTGTCACATTGTGGTGATATTAATTTAATCTGCCCGCACGAAATTTATATTTTCACACTTTCTTTTATTTATAAACTCTTAAGATATAATCTTTTGTCACTTTCTGTGTTTACAGGAAACAATGTCATATTGACTTTGTTTTTCGAAAATTGCTTTGGATATTTTGAACTCTTATTCTATAGGTATTTTTATTTTAAATATTTTATGAGGCTTTATAATAAAAAACTATAGAAACAGTTATAAATTAAACAATTTTATGAATGTTTATAAAATATAGAGCTTTTGTAAGTTCAACCCTTGTAAAAAAGTAATAATGTTATAACAAAGTTGATTTTACAACCTAAATTATTTTATTTCTTAACTTCTCTCGCTTGCTTATAAGTTTTTTTGATTAAGTTCAAACAGGTCTAGACAGCATAAGGTATCTTACTTGTAAACATTTTGAACAACTCCTCTCTATTCTATGTAAATTTCTTTAATTTATCTATTCTATGCATTAATTATAGAACTAACTTCGATTTACACTAAATAAACTTCTGCTGCCTTATATTTTTTACATCAAATAGATCTAGATCATTAGAAAATTTTGCTACCATTAAGCCGCCATAGATTTTCATACTGTTCAACTTCATTTAGATTTAGGCAAAATGTCACTCTTGAAATTTTTTTGGCTGCCATGAAGTTATGTCTATTTTTAACAGTCATTAAAAAGTTTTACTTTAATTTTCAGATAGAGAATTTATTATACTGTAAATAGTATGCTACACTTATATACAACAGTAATTTATAAATCTTTTTAAATTTTGTCATTCACTATATTTTCTCTAAGATTAAATGTATAATAAACCATTTAACAATATGCCGGGCAAACCATACATATTTTATGTTGAATGACTGTTTAGTACTAGTGTTAGCTGACTGCACAGAGAAAAATTTCGTCTTGCTAGAGCAGGGTTTGTAATATACTTTTGAACAATAATTAATTTATGTATTTTAGTTTTTAGGGCTAAAAGTTTTTTTAAAAATACGCATAAATCACTTAATATAAAGTATTAAATGACGTGAAGTAGTGTGCATTTATTATATATAAAAGTTGTTTACTAAATTTAAAGTATACTTTTTTATTAACATTTACAATTTTAACTATGTAAGCAAACAATCTAAAAACAGTAGCTATCCTTTAATTCATTTTACATTCACTACATTTTATATGCTACACATAGTAAATTACAGATATAATTTATCATTGTGGATGTATATAATAATTCATGTAATTTATTGATACGGACCTGGTTAACAAGATTCTAATAAACTTTAAAATATATCAATAATGACTGAACATTAAATAAATAATTTCGCCCACATGAAAGATTTTTTGATTCAATGTCAATAGTCCGATGTTTCATTCTTATCAAGATTCTTCTTATTTTTGATTCATAAATTGGGTTTAAGATAAATCATGAAGTATTTTTACTTAAAAGTTTCTTTGCGAAAAAAATATGTTGGCATTCCATCTGAGAATTCATGTTCCACTTTACATTATTCATATTTTCTTTTTATTCTCAAAATCTCTAACAGTGCAACAGACAAGATGTCTGCAACCTCTGTGCACATAACTCAGCCTTTCTTTCTTTTTTTTCCTTCTTTTTTTACCATTTTTAGACATATAAAACAATCGAAAAATATCTTAGATTTTTATTATTGTGAGACTGGAGTAAGAAAAATTAAATTTTTTTTAAAAATAATTACAATTTGGTCTCATTTTTTTTATTGGCCATTTTGTTAAGAAAAGGATTTGATCTGAAAAACGTGGTGTATCAATTTTAGAAGAATGCTTTTTGAGCAATATGTATATTTTTATAAATATGTAACTTAAATTTATAACTATCAACAAAGATATTTAATCTAAAATTTTTGGTAAATCATTAATAAGACATAATAGCAAGGAAATGTTTGTGTATAACTAGTCTGTCTATTGAAAGAGCTCACATCGCCATATGTTTGGCAATGGGAGTTCTTCTTGGTTTCATATGTCACAGTAAACAGAATAATGATATATTTAAAAAAGAAAAGGGTAACAGAATAAAAAAAATACTTCAAAGGGAAAAATATGTACATATATATGTATATTTATAAATATATATAGAGAGAGCCCTTTCATTCATAAGATACTTCCGCGGTCACAGTGGCCGAGTATTAATGATTTAACAGGGGTCTGTTTAGAGGAAATTTTGGTTCGTTAACAGACCCTTTACAAAATTTATCTTTTAAACGGACCCTTCACAAATTTGTTTATCTTCATTATTGTTTTGTTAATCAAATAAACCATTCCCCGGGAGAACAAAAAAAAGAGGGTTCGAAACAAACTAAGTTTTCGAAGTTCCCCTATGTTTGAATCCCAAATGTAGTATTCTAAAGAAATATTTCTACTTTTACAAACATCGTGTGCGCATTTTTATTGATATTAAATTATAAATTTTTGTTTTTTTTGTAAATAAATAATTGATCAATTTATATTTATTCATAAAATTAATTAATTGAATATTATGTAAATGAAAATTAATTTCTGGCAATTTTTTAAATAAAATATTATAAATTTAAGAATTGTTTAAGTTTATTTAATGCGTAACACATTATAAGTGATACATTACTAAGTTGTGTTGTTATATGTCAATTGAAATTATTAAAAATGTGAGTGATTTTGTTTCCATTATTTGTCCGAAATGAATATTCTGTGTTGAGCAGTATAGGCTAAATACCAAATAACAGGACCCCATTTGCACAAATTCACAAAAGCAGAACCCTGGTTGAAAAAATGTAACTTAACGTGTATTTTATATTCACAAATTATGAATAGTTTTTTTTTACAATTTTACAAAAACAGGACCTTTCACAAAGTGTCTGTACAGACCCCTGTTTAACCAATTTGTGACCAGAGTTTCTGCTGAAGCTTCAGCTGCTATACATATTGGGCTTCAGCATAGAACGCCCAAAAAATGTTTATGCTAATATTTTATCTCCATACACTTTAATTTTCTTAGTTTCATACAACATTTTCAGCTAGCTTAGTGTTAATCAAATGAAGTGAGATTAATTAACCTTGTTTTTAATAGAATGATAACCTTGTTTTAATAGAATGGGAATTATTAACGTAGTAGACATTTTATTATGTATACAAAGGATTATTACTTTCACACCCACCTTAAATCTAAATTCTAAACTTTTTTCTTCTTCATAATTAAAAGTCATACAATTTATTCTAAGTTATAAAGAATAAATTTTATGATTTTAATGATATAGAAAAAATATTTAGAGTTTAAATTTAGGGTTGTTGTGCAAGGGCAACGAGCACCTTCCTCATATTTTGGTTTATAAAAAACATTAAAAATTCCATTTTTTATTATTATTTAATTTTCTGATAATTCTTTGCATGCTGTATAATCCTGAGTTACTGTTAATAATCTGGATCAATGACTATGAAATTAGTTAAATTTGGGTGACAGATTAATGTATTAAAAAAAACGAAAGCTGAAATGTTATAACTATTAAATAAAATATAATATTAAAATAAGCTTCCTAGAGCTACCTATTATGTGCACAACTGCCCTAGTAGATAGATAAACGAAGAGTGACCCAAAATGTCAGAATTTCAAACTTTAGCAAACTTAACATATTTTATATAATTTTAAAGCTTAAATTGTATTTAGTTAATACCTTTATTTTTAACTCATAACTCTGGTTTCATTTTTCACAGAACTAAGGTCTTATTTAAATATTCTATTTTAATATTTATAATAAGATATTTTCAGCATTTAACCTATTTTGGTTATTTTTGGTAACATAATATACAGAAATAATAATTCTTTGGAATTTTTTTTGTTGTTGGTGATTTTAGAATATTAATTGGCTGATTGTTTGTTCCACTTGTGACAAAAATTTAGCAAAGATAAATTTTTTGTTAAAATAAATCGATATTTAAAAAAAAAAAAAATTCCTGATCCTTTTATCGCTGTTAGTAACAAATTAAATAACTTGAACAATTTTTTTCAAAGCATGCAGTTTTTTAAAAAAATGGATGTTGCAGGCTTAACATTTTGTGTAACGGAAGTAACATATTTACGTTGCTGCGTCCGCATCAAATCCAGAACTTGGATTAAGAAAAAAATAAAGTAAATGGCACTCAGATATAAACATTCAAATATATTTGAGAGAGACCAAACTCTTTTATTTCTAAACTTTTGTTCTTTTTAATTATTTCAAATTTCCTTTTTATATATCGTTTAGAATGTATTATATTTATAAGGTAGATATTTTCAGATGAAATGTTTATAATATTTTGAAAAGAAATTGCATTTTAAATATTGGCAGTATTATTTGGTGGTAAGGCTTGTAATTAATGATGGTCCGTTGGTCCAAGACCATTAAAATGCGACTCAGACCACCATAAAATAATTAGCAGTGGCTCCCAGACTAGCAATCATTGATGTTTTGCTGTTTTTGATTTTCGATATTCGGTTTCATGTTTTTGTCACAGAATTGCATATTCCAGTTTCTCACAAAATTGCATATTCCAGTCTCAATATTGCATACTTTGCATGTTGATGCAAACTTTTTGGTTTTCTTCACAAAATTGCATATTTCATGATAACTGTGGCATTACACAAACTCTGTATTATAATTTTTTTTTTATATAAATTCACTTTAACTTAACCAATAAAGACAGGTATATGGACCAGTGATAATTTGTACAGACTAGTTGTATCTTTAAGTTACACAGGTCCTTCAGACCAGTGGCTAAATTTTTAAAAGTTTCTACTCTTTATGTTGAATTGATTAAATATTTAAATTTGGCGGCAGAAAAGTTTCTAAATAGCAAGAAATATGAACGCTTTTCTTCTTTCCTTTTAATGTAAAATTGAAGACTATATAAGTTCTAAAATTTTTAATGAGCTACGAAATTTTGACTACAAATAAAGATAAGGAAAATAATTTTATTATATTTTTGTAAAAATAGTGACATTTATGGGTTATATTATTATTCCATGCAGCTGTTCTGAATTCAATTTAACAATCGCTAAAACATCAAAGTGTTTTAACCTTATCGAAATTTCTATTTCTTGAACATAGTTACAAAAAAATAGAGCAACATCTTTACTTTCGAGAATGCAAAAATCAGATAAGAGATGTAGATTTTAGTGAGCTTTAGTATTATGCAACTGCAAAGCGAAGTACAAAGTGCTCACTGGACAAATGTCTAGTATGCCATGAACACAGCAGTTGCATACAATGTATGAGGAATATACCTATTCAAATAGAATACTCTCAGATCCTTTGCCTTATGACTATTCATAGATCTGAGAAAAACTGCCCGATCCTCATATGTCAGTATTTTTTTTTTTTTTTTTTTTTGATGGTGCAGTATAGCATCTTTAACAACGGGCAGAAAAATTTGAATATTGTTTTAGGAAAAACTTAACTTTTCTGATCTTTCTCCAAAATAAAGTTCATTGCGGCATTGTGAATTTCTTTCGTAACAATTAAAATATATGTATTTTTTTCTTATTTAATCGTAAACATAATCAAAAAACGAACGTCTTCATAAATCTTTTAAGTAATAATTTTTTTTTTTTTATGAGCGAAGTATACGAAAAATATTTGTTTTACTCAGAAATTTGTTCATAAAATTCGTTCTTGCTTATCAAATATGTTCATTAAATCATAAAAGCTGTTTATCTTTAATTATAAATCATTTTCCTTTCGTAATCTTTTATTAGCTAATCTTTATCTTATTTCCAGAAGATTAATCTTCTTATTAATCTTCTTTCGTTACTGACGTTAATATGCCCTACTGGTATTATGGTAATTGGTGCAGTTTTGATAAGAATTCTACAGCGGGTTTTCCGTAATTTCAGAAATTATTTTTTTCAGTGGTAGCAGAGATAGTGTATTAATACTATAAGATTTATAAATATTTTAGTAGTAAATTAAAAGTCAGATCGAGAAATGCCCACGCTCCAAAAATCTTATCAAGTTCTAATAAGAATTCTATTTTTTTTTTTTTAAAAAAATTTCAGCTTTAGTTGGCTGTAACTGATAAATGTATTTTTAACCAAACTCTGAAGGGTTATGTAATATATTGAAGGGTTATGTTATGTAATATGTTCCAAATATACTAGTGTAGGTATAAAATATTATATTGATATATTTGCTGATTATTAAGACGGCACCAATACTTAGCAGTTTTCATACTGATACTTTAGAAATAAGCGTTTTACGGTCCTCGAAAGGGATATGTACATTAGAAAGTTACTTGATTGTGCAATAGCATCAAGCGAAGTGATACTAAATACATTTTATTTTTGTTCTAATGGGTTCTAACTACAAGCAACGGGTTTTGCTTACTTCAATAACGCAAAGCCACCAAAAAGGGCAAGAAAGTGGAAGAACCAGGAAAGTGATATTTTCAGAACTAAAAAAAAAGTTGAATCCGAACTATTTTATTACCAGTTTATTAGAAAGAGGGACAAATATTTCTTTTTTGTTTATTTACCCCTTCCTAATTTGAAATAAAAATCATACGTGCATACTGAAAACTGATATTACTTATGTTAAGATTTGAGTGAAGGCAAAAACAGTTCTGTAACATTAAACATATCCGTATTGATACAACCACTTTTTTATTTTCTCTGATTCATTAATTCTCCTAAAAATTTCACTTACCTGGTTCTTCCACCAAGTTCTTTAATTGTAATGGTATATGATTTTCAGTTTTGAGCATGATTTCGTAGTGTTTCTCAATACTGATTTATGAATTTTTTAATCTCCCCGTGTGAAGAACGGGTATTCAGCTAGTAATATAATAATTAAAAAGTTAGTAGCATCGTTTTAAAATAACATGCTGTACGGCATACACTTGACGATAGTACTTAATAATTTAATTATCATTTAATCAAATAGCATTTTGAGAAATGCTTAGAAATATTTTTTCATTCCTATTGTTAATTATTCACTCAACAAAACATATTGATGCTGTAAATCCAACCAATTTTTTTTATTTTTGAAAAATGTTGGCCTGAATATAATTTTTACTGTAAATAAAAGTTAATGAAATTCTGTGTTTATTTTCACATTATCTTGATCAATTAAGTTTTTAGTGATAGACAAAACAAATTATTGAATATTATCTGCAACTAAGATTCCGTGGGTCGTTGACCTCCGCAGGAGAAATTTGTCGTAATATTGTCGAATAAAGATACCTAAATCAAATTTTGATTCCATTCGAGCCACGTGTGAGTGGGGCAAGCACGACAACGTTGTATTTGAGTTCACTGTTATGTTTGCGGGCCAAACATGTACCTGAAGGCTCTCCCTCCCTGTATCCAACCTCTGGCTGTTTCCCACTGTTGTACGAGAGAAAAGAGGTACGCACATTCCTTTCCTCTATCGTCTGACATTGCAAGTTTTTCTTGGTTTTCTTTTTTTTTTCTTCATCGTCCCTTATTAGCAGCAAAGCACACACATGAGATTTGGAACTGGTTTTCTTTTTGTTCGTATTAGTAAAAACTTTAACCTCCCGCTTGTTTCAGTTTTGTTTTCCGCTTATTATATTGTTATGGAAAAAATGTTGTTGATCGCGCATTGGGTTGTATTTCTGACATTCTTTATGTATTTCTAATTTAATCAGCAGCATCCAAAATAATTCATTTCAGTTAATTTTCTTTTAGTTTTCTTTCTATATGATTGTTTTTTTTTATCGGTAATCACCTGTTTCTTAATATAATATATTGATTATTAATATAATATAATATATTGATTATTAATATAATATAATATATTGATATGGTGATTGAGTTGTCCAGTATAGAAATGCTAACACGATATACTTTTTGTGAAATCTGAGACTTTTTTATATTTATTATTAACTGTCGGAAATTTTGTGAACATATATATTCTTTTTAAGATTTATCAAGATTCTTTTTTTTTTTTTTTTAGAATGAAATGTAAAAAATTCAGTAAAACGAAAACTATTTTAATTATGTAATGCTATATCATGTTTTGTAACTTTGATGCACAGTGTGAAAAAAGAAAAAGTACAGTGTAAGAAAAAGTAGAAAATTATTCTGAATAACTTATGATTTTATGATCGGATTTTTGTGAATTTAAATTTAATGGTTCGGATGTGTGACGATATTTTAAGTTACGAAATCAGGCTTAAAAAAATAGAACAGAATAAACAAACCTTTTTTCGATATATTTTAACTACATTACTTCTTTAAAATCGATGTCGGAATAACTAGTCTACCAATCTTAAGTATTTTTCTTAAGAATATCATAAAAATTTTTTATAGTTATTTGTGAAGAATTGTTATTATTGATAGTTTTAATTATTCTTATTGATCCGTGGTGGCTCAATGGATAGAGCACTCGCCTCCCAATGAGGCGAACCGGGCTCGAATCCCAACGATGGCATTGTTGATATGAATTCGCACCCGGCTCGCACCAACCACAGGTACTGATCTAAAATATCCTCAGTGGTAGACCGTGGGATTAGTCTCTTTAACGTCAGACTAACCATGGGAGGTTTTCGTAGTTTTCTTTCTCATGCAACGCAAATGCGGGTTAGTTCAGCAAAAAGACCTCCACAAAGGCAAATTTTTCCCAATACTTGATCCAGGAGTTCCCTTGTCTTCCGGATTGAGTTCAAAATTACAAGGTTATCGAATTGAACATCGATTGTCATAAACCACAAAGATAGGATCAGTTGTTCAACGACTGTAATAAAATAAAATTATTTCTACAGATGCTCATGTCTAGAGCCCATGACTGAAAATATTGCATATCTATTCAATTTTAAGCTACGTTACGTAACACTAAAATGTCCAAAATATCCCATTTTCTAGTTGTTATTCGGCACTGGGATTTTCCCACCGCATAAACGTATACTTTGCTTATCGAGTGTTTAGTGTTGTTTACTTTTGCTGCGGATGTGCTTAGCGTTGTTTACTTCAGCGATTTCAAAACAGCTCAATTATTGTATAACCATAAAAATAATTTTGTTAAGCACTTAATTTTAATAGCAATAACTATCATTTTAAGTTTCTAATGAGAATATTTTAACAAAAATGTTTTTCTCAAAGTTTGCCTTGATATTGTTGCTTTACAAGTTATAAATATTAAGATTTCCCTAAACATTGTTTAGATGGCTCTAATTTGTCTTGTCCTTTTAGTATCGTATAAGCTACTTATGGGGAAATTTGCTATAAAGGGGTGTCGGAATTTTTTTAATTGCATCAATCCAAATTTCGAGACCTATCCGTACAATAATTACAGACACAAACATTGTTCTAATTAGTCTTGTTCTTTCAGTATCGTATAAGCTACTTATGGGGAAATTTGCTAATGGTTTCATGAAATAAACCCTCTTGTAAAGGGGTGTCGGAATTATTTTTAATTGCACCAATCCAAACTTGGAAGCCTATCCGTACAATAATTACAGACTCATAATACCATCCCGAACTTTCGCAACTCTCCATTATATTTCATTAATTTTTTTCCCCTTCGTAACTATCCCTTCTCCATGACGCTCATTCAGTCATGCATAACAACAGCAGATCTTATGTCCTTCATTAGCAAGTTTTCAACGATGGTGACTTCAGTTCCATTTATTTAAGTAACCCGAAACAACTCTACAAGATTATCCGCTTGTTTGACACGTCCGTCCTTGGCATTGCTTTTTTCTTCTTTTCTGTATTTAACTTGCGGACAATGGTTGTGGTCAACTGCTGCATTATGGCGGGAAACTNTTCGCTGTTGTTGTTTGGGGAGCCGTATCATGGGGTCACCTGGACTTAATTTCTGTAAAAATAATTGCTCGACTCCATTGTAGTGGCAAATCGTGTTATAGGGAGAAACCGTTACTGCTAATCTAAGAGGCTTTTGATTGCGAGGCTGTATTCATAGATGGATTATTATTTGTTGCTGTTAATTGATCGGATATATTTAGAGACGTGTTCATTCTGTGCCAGTGATTAAATTAACAAGTAGTAATTGTAATTTTAAATACCCGATAGCCATGAGTTAATTGTAGGTATGTGTGCCGTTTAATTTAAACGGTTTAATTTATTCCGTTAAATTTTGCGCAGATGGAATGTATGGGAAGAAGACTTGGATTATTTTGGTTTTTACTAATTGCTTACGATGTCGCTTTTTTTCCGTGTCCGGAAAGCAGCAAAAAAGTTATTCATTCAATTTTATCCATTTGAAATGTTTAAATCGGGAGCCGATTTTTATAATTTATAATATTTTACAAGAGATACTCAGTCATCCTGAATGTAGGAAATATGCCCTTGGTACAATGATGTACTATGATATAAAAAATACTGTCTTAAAAGTTACATTGTTCGCGGATAAGGGGAAAGAATGTCGGAAAGTCTGTAACGTAAATTTCTTTGAGATTTGAGTTATTTGACTTAGTCTACCTTTTAGACCAGTGGTTACCAACTGGCGGGACGCATGCGGCCCGCGAAGCCATTTTTTGTGACCCGCGAGCTAAATTGTATTAGTTGTCATTTCTTTTTGTGGACAATTTTCGTAAAAAAATCCATATTGGTTTAAAATACTTTTCTCGTTAAAAAAAAACAACCTAATTTCTTAGTTTCTGCGAAATTTAAAATAACAAAGGTGCAAAAAAATTTATTTCTCAGGTTTTGCATCCAAGAAAATGTTTATTCAAATACAAAAATAATCATGTATGTTGCACTTTTTTATTTAGTTTTTTTTTTTTTTTTGTATTTTGCGAATATACTTTAGCATATAATTTGCGAAATGTCAGAAATTTTCTTGAAGAAATTCTCCGATTAAACTTTGTGAAACAACTCATTTTGGACGAAATTATTTACATCTGTAAATTTTAAATATAAATATCTATTCTCTGGTGGTTGCAGCAGACAAATCTCAATTCTCTCATTGAACATTTTGTGTGGTACTATGTAAGTTTTAATACCAAACTTTTTAAAGTTTTATATCTTAACAATTAGATATCTGTTGCACATTAATTCTTTAATATGCAATTATATATTTTAAAAAAATCTACTTATTTTAATTTGCAATTAGATACTTTTGTTTTGTACAAACTGATGAAAATCTGACAGTAATATTTATGTTCCTTCGGTTATAAAAGAGTCATATATAAAATTTTGATAAAGTTGCGGCCTGCCATTTGACTGATGTTTGTAATTGTGGCCCCCGCCCTCATGTAAGTTGGAAACCCCTGTTTTAGACAAAGACGTTTTATTTTTTTTTTGTATGTTAAAGTAACATTTGCCCAATTTTTTTTTGCAGAACTTATCTTTGGGGGAATTTTTTTTTGTGCTTTAATTTAGCATGAAAATTTTGTTAAAGGTTAATAATTTATTCATTTTTGTGTATTACAGAACATTTTAATGGCAAAAAATACGTGAAGTACTAGTTTATACATCATACATCTCATAGCGCTATAATACTTGGACTTTTAAGCTGTTGGTTTATTATCAAAAGTGGACAAATAGCCAGCTAAAGAGTTTTTTTGCGATCTAAGAAAAATTCTGATTAAAAAATAATACATAAATACTACATAAAGGTTAAATTAATTTGAGCGAACCTCTTTAACAGTGTTCCTTTGGAGCCTAAGCAATTGCCCATTTCTGGTAAATAGTATTTTTTATTTTCAATTTTTTTACAATAAAAGTTGATATACTTTCATAACTCGTAAACTTTGGTGAGGCTTCCGCTAGATTCAATTCCATTTAACCTTGAACTTCTATTGACTCCTTGTAAATTTGATTGACTGTTCTAGGCTGTCCTCTCAATGTTGGTTACATTTAATCTGAAACTGCTACGGAAGTAAATTTAAAAGCATGTCCTTGAACATAAAGTAACTCTTTAAAGTCTAGGTTCGCTATGAACTTTTTATCATTAATTTATTATTTGTTTAAAAAATCTGGAATTAAAATACGTAGTATCTTATTTTGCTCCATACTAAGTAAAGGGGCCGTAAAAATTTCATTTTTTATGAATGTTTTATTTTTAGACCTAAATCAGAATAAAAAAATAGTATAATTTTTAAAAAATTTTTTAACACATTAAATAGGTATGACTTAAAATATATAATTCATTTTAAAACTTAAAACATGTTGCCTTTTTTAGAAAATTAATTTTTTTTTTTTTACCGTGTGCTTATAAGGTTTGAAATATCAATTCTAAAGATACTAGCCACACTAAACGTTTTGTTGGCCACTATTTTCACGAAACTATTTTCATAAAAATGAAACCAAAACCTAAAACCATAGATTGAAAAATGTAAACATATCTACTGCGAAGTAATAATAATATTAAGTTAAAAAATAACTTTGCCATAAGGTTTCAATGTTCTCGTGTAATCAAAGGTCATTAAAATAAGAAAATTGTACTATCAAAAATGTTTTCATACTTACAATATTTCATATTTTTAAACAGTTTTTATTTTGGCCAGAAAATACAACCTGTCAGTTTTGTAGCCCTCGTGTCAAATTCTGTAATCTTAAATTTTTGTTTCTATAGATTCTAACTCAGCTACTTACTCGCCAGCCTTAAATATTTGGTTGCCAATGGCGAGCGGTTGATTGTAAATTTCGCTCCTTGGCCTGTACAGCATTCCAGTTGAAATCAGAACTCTTGTGTTGATCCAATCGAGGGACTCCAAAGAGTGTATTTCCATTCATTTCTTCCTGTACATGTCAGCAAATCTTCTGACGTTCCTGAGTATCTGAGACAAATTGCTCTTGAATTGATCAACAGCATTCCGAGCGAGGCAACTCTTATTTATACAGATGGCAGTAGGAATGCCGATTCTTGTTCTGGCAGTGGTGTCTTCGTCAGATCCAATCACAGCTCTTACCATATCAAGTTGAGAAATCCTAATCACTGCTTTGTCTTTCGCAGCGAGCTGATCGCTATAGATGCTGGATTGGGCGCTGTGCTTACTTTACCTGGATCAAATGACATCTGGATTTTGAGCGATAGTAGGAGTGCAATCCAGCACCTTTCGGATTGGCATGGGGTGGGTGACAGTGATGGAGTTTCAATTTTAAACAAGCTGAAGACCCTTTCTTTCTCCCATAATATACACTTGCAATGGAACCCATCTCATGTCGATGTTGAGGATAATGAGATTGCAGACTCCTTGGCTAAGAGCGGAACTGATCTGCCCCTGCATTCTTCGGCATCTCTGACTTTCTCGGAGCTCCACTCCCGTTTTAACAGCCTTCGTGGTCCTGTGGCCCCTCCTGTTCATCATTGGCTTGGCCAAAGAATACCAAGTCCATTCAATTGTTCGCCAAGATCATTGGTATCAGTGCAACCGCGCAGGTGGCAGCCTGACCCTTCAGTGCAGTAGGCGGGATCAGACGGTTATATCAAGATTTCGAAGTGGTCACCTAAGAACTATGTTGTTCAGTAATGGTTCAAGAGTTTTCCCTGTTTGCACTAAGTGTAACGACAAGCTACTCCTGAACATATACTTCAATGCCTAAATATCTCTAAAGTGGACCTCTTTTCAGATCCACTTTTTGTTACAGACTTACTCAGAGTCTCTGGAGTCATGGACTTGGTTTAGCTCCGCTAACCGTGTGGGCCAGCAACAACAGTTGAAATCAATATAAACAATACCCCATAAAATATTGTTAGTTCCACGATCCCAAAATTATGAGTGCAAAATTTAATTTCCTTCTATTTATTTAATTATTTTATGAAATTTAGTTCGGAAATATATACCTACGGTTTTTGAAAACTAATATTAAATTAAAATTAAAATTTCTAAAATCTAGCAATGTCTCAAATTTAAAACTCTAATATTTTAGTTAAAACTATGTTAGTTTAATGTATGAAAAACTGAAAGGAATGAATTATTTATATTATTATGCTATATTTATAATATTCTGTTACGAAAAACGAATTTTTTTTATTTCTTCAGTGCCCCTAAAGCAGTGTTTCTTAACCTTTTTGATATAATGGACCCCTTTTAAAAATTTTTAAGAAGTCACGGACCACCCCCCTGTGAAAAAAAATAATTGCAAAAAACATCAATTATTAGAAAACATTTAATTTTATTATTTTAATAGTATACAAAATTTTTTAAATTAAAATTTTTAATGTGAAGGTTGCTGCTGCTTTTCCTTAATTAATAAATTTAATTGGGGGATGGTTTTCGACAAAGCAATGTGTATATCATGTTCAATATTCAATCGATTTCGATGTTATATTTTTATTGTCACAAGTGTGGAAAATCCCGCTTCGCAAAGATACACAGTAGCAAACGGAATTAAAGCTGCCATAGTTCGATTTACAAGCATTGGGTAGGCTTCCAAACGTTTTAAAAATTAGGAGTAGTCAGCGGACCCCCAAAATATAACTCATGGACCCCTTAGGGGTTCATGAACCACAGGTTAAGAAACCCTGCCCTAAAGAGAGTAATGAATTAAAAATAATAGTTTAGTAAAATAATAGTATTCAAATAAAAATAATAGTATTCAATTAAAAATAATAATATTCAAATAATAGTTTAGTGTTATCCAAAGTAATTGCAAGGCTATATTTTGTATTTTATTGTGAATAAATGTTAATGTACGGTATTAAAATAAGCTTTTTGTTGTTGCATTTCTTTATAAATGAAAATAATTATTCCTAATATCTTTAAATATTATTTGTGAAGTAATTTTTTTATGATTAATAAATTAATATAAAACCATCTATAAACAAATCTCATCGTTCATTCAATTTTATATACTGTCCAAAGATGCTTATGGCAAAGTGGACGGAGCATCTGTTACTTACAGTTTGTTACTCTTGTTGGTGCCCGTTAAATTTCGCTGCACGTTTTTTTTTTCTTTTTCGGGAAAGACCCTTTTGTTAGTCGTTCGTCATTCACCTGCTCAGGCAGGTAAGGACGAGAGAAGTACGAAAAAAAGGCCGTTGTAGGGTTGCAGTTTCCTGTTGACAGTAAATCTTTTGAGAGTTGTAACAATATCGCCAACTCTTTCTTTACATGTCAGCTTGTTTTCCAAAATCTTTTTTTAATCAACTTAGTTTTAAAATCAATAATTAATTTTATTTAAGCTAACTAATATTAAGCTAAATAATATTAAATAAACAATATTATTCTTTACGCTTTTTCCTACCAATGCAAAAGCAATTTATAATTACATTCGCATGATTTAAAATCACACATCGCGATTAATATTTACCCTATTTAAGATCGCGCATCGTGTTTCGTATTTTCACAATTTTATATCAAATATAGCTTTTGTATTCACGCGATTTAAAAGGTACTATTATGAGTTGTGTTCTTAATTATTCATCAGAATTCGTATTCGCTCGATGTTAAAATCAAACATCGAGATTCGTATATATGCGAGAGTCGTTTTAATGTCTAGATTTGTATTCCGGTGATTCAAAAATTGCTATTAAGATTCATATTCATATAATTTAAATAAATAAATAAAATCTCACATCGACATTTTTATTCAAACGCTGATAGCATTCTGTGGCTATAAATTTTTCCTACATAAAAAAATTTCTTACTTAAATGGCAGGTATTTTTTCAATTATTTAAAAAGTGTTTTTGCAATGTAACATTTTTGAATTTCTATTTTCAGCTTCTTTTTTTTTTTTTTTTTTTTTACCAAACTCATCCCTGTGGTATGAATCATTATAGAGTTCTATATAAAGTCAAACATTTATTAAAAAAAACACGAATTTCGTCGAAATTAAGTGGCGACTAAGGATTGAAACTAGTTACACGAGTGTTAATCAAAGCATGCAGAGATTTTTTTTAATTGAGATTTTGTGTTCGCTGAAAGTTTCTCATTTTATCTGATCCCATCCTCTTTAAATCAAACGATAAAGATGTTGTAAAGAAAGCTGTTTTGATTTTATTCTTTTTTGCCTTCTCTACACTGAGTTGACGTTTCAGAGGCTTTGTGTTACGCCCTTACCCTAAATAATATAATCGTTCAAAATATAAACTTTTTGTTTCCTGTCCCTTTAACTGGACAAATTCATTGAAACCGTTTAGCTTATTATGAAAATTGTATTTTAGCGTAAATGAGTTAATGTTTCAAATTTTAATCTTTATTCAATACCGTTTACCTTTATTTTCGGTTTTCAATTATTTAGTAGTTTTTGGAAAATTTTTAAATGCTTAAAAAATAGAAGCTAATTGTAGTAAAAAAATAAATATTTTTTTTAATAGTGTTAAAATTAAAAATCTGATGCATAGTAACTCGAGATAAAATTTAATCCTGAGTTACTGTGCTATCATTCAAGTCATAGACAACGAAATAAGGTTTATTTTATTATGTCAAATTAGCGTAGCTTAATAACTCAAAAGTTTTTATTAAAATTTGTGGATGAGTGATAAGATTTAATCTTTGCAATCTCTTGATGTTTAAGAGGATGCATTACCACGGGAGAAACTTTCATCGCAAATTCTCTTTCACCTCTGTAAGTAATTTAAAATTTATAGTATATAAAAGTTAATACAAATCTAGACTAAACCATGAAGTTTCAAATATTGAAAAGAACTTTTCAAAATATCAAAATAAAAATAAATTATGAGAAAATAACTTTTTACTCAATGGGGAAGATCTTTTCCGTTAATTTGTTTGCATTTTGATATTTCCAATTTTTTTTGTCTGCCATTGAAATTTCATGTCTTACTCTAGATTTGCCTGAACCGACTTTTTATGTACTTTAAATTTTAAATTGGTTATGGGAGATGAAATAAAATTTGCGGTGAAACGTTTCTCCCGCGGTATGGCTTCCTCTTTAGTGCTACGGTAGTATCTTCAGGGGTCTGTTTAGAAGAAATTTGGGTCCGTTAACGGACCCTTCACAAAATATCTTTTCATAAAAACGGACCCTTCACAAAATATTTTAACTTAAAAACGGACCCTTCACAAAATGATTTTTCTTTTAATCGGAACCTTTACAAATTTGTTTATCTTCATTATTATTTTGTTAATCGAATAAACCCTTTCCAGGGCAGAAAACAAGAAATATGGATGTAAACGAATTAAGTTTTGTCTTCGGCAGACTATTCTTCCGAAATGAATATTCTGCGTTCAGCAGTATAGGCTAAATATTAAATATTTGTATGTTGCATCCTCTAATTTAGAAACGGCAATTGTTGTTTATTTTTTAAAATTTAATTTTTTTAATTATAATTTTTCAGTGTTGAGCATAATCTTGTATGTCTTTACAATTTAAAAACTCCTTGAAAAAGTTTTTTTTTTTTGCAATAACGGACCCTATTTGCACAAATTCACAAAAGCGGACCCTGGTTGAAAGAATCTGAGTAATTTTTTCACAATTTCACGAAAAACGGACCTTTCACAAAATGTCTGGACATATCCCTGATCTTAACTTCAAAGCAACTAATTAGCAAAAAAAAAAAAACTTCTAATGACGAAATTGCAGGGTTATGCAAAATTTTTTCGACATATTTAATATGCTGTTTTTCGAAGCTCTGCCAAGGAAAATATATAAGTTATAGTTTAAGTGCCTTTAAGCCATGCGATGATTTCAAACTATATATAATCTTGCCGTGAATAATTACTTGAACTTGAATAAACAAATAACTTAAATATTTTAAAAGTTATTAAACTAATTTGAAAAATCTCCAATTTGGCGACATTTTCCACCTAGGTGAAATTTATTAAAATCACTGCCGTATTCTCAGTTTTTTCAAATTTTTATGAGCCCAGGTTATGCAGCATTGGAGTAACTTTTTAAATGTTAAAAAAATTAGATCACAAGCACTTTTTATTTTCCCACCACAGTGATTTTTCTCCATATTGACGTTATGCGCCATTTTCGAAATAAGCGTAGACAGCGTTCGCTGTAGATAGGCTAAACTTGACCTAGCAATCATGAATAACATTTGCAAACTCACAAAAATTATGAAAATAGCATATTATTCACAAGAAAAGCATAATTTCACATTACCATCGAAAAACATCCTTAAGCGTGTAATTGTTTGTCATGTTTTCATTTAATATTTTATTGTTGTTTTTTTTAAAATTATTTCTACAGCTCAGGAATTTAGACCTATATTAGACAGTAAAACTAATTTATCTGCTTTTATTTATATTTATATTTTGAAATATTCGTCTAATTTCGATTCCAAAAATCTGATTATTTCGTTTCAGGTAGCGACAGTCAAATTTTACTGCATCAGCCAAAACTCCCCGTCGTTTATTTCCTGTTTTTACCTACTTTCGGAATCTTTCCGCATCAGTTAACCATTTGAAATGCCGCCTCGCTTTGACATTCGTTATTATTGTCTGAAATATCGCCCGTTTCCCAACAGGATAGATCCAAATGCTTGTTTGTATCTTTCTTTGAATTTAACCTTTATTCAATCTAGTCGAATGCTATTATTTATAAATAAACTTGCTATTTTTGGTCATTCTAAATAGAATTCTTCTAGAACAGAATATTTTTTATTGAGATTTTTTTTTCAGGTCATTTTTTTGAAAAACAAATATTTGCCAATACTTTATTTTTCTGTTTTTGTGTTAATGTTTGTTTTATAGCACAATACATATTTCCAAATTAAAATATTATAATAGTTATTAAACGTTTAGTTATTTATAGTTTAGTTATTTATAGAACGAAACGTTACAATATATTGTTGTTCTTAAGGGTATGGAATGGGACCTAGTAAACAATTATAAATGTTGTCTTTTTAAAACAAGTTATTTTTAATTATTCTCCACGACTTTGTCGAATTTCATTTGATTTGATGAACAATTTAACGGCTCAAATTATTCTTGGACTCAATCTAAATGGTGTGAGGGGGTAACCTCAAATATGCTAAATAATTAGTGCAGGCGATATTTTAATAATCAAGACATAAAAACGCACTTCCTCTGAATAAACATACCTTTTTCCCCCCACTAAACTGTTCCCGTACCCCTGGGGGTACGCGTACCACACTTTGGGAAACACTGCCTTAAGGGAATTGAAAAAATTTTGCACACAATTATAAAACTAGTTTACTCAAAGATAATTCCGTGCAAAACATTTAGTAAAGTATTTTATTTGTTAACATCAAATTATAGCTATATATTGTATTTTTTATTATATATTATTATAGCTATAAATTTTGCAGCTATATATTGTATTTTATTTGTTTGTTTTTTAAACATGTTTAAATTGTAAGATATAAACAAAGGTATTTTGCATGTTTTATATGAATGTAATTTTAAATGGCAAAATACAAAATTTGAGCGAAATCGGTCAATTAGTTCCTGAGAAATCTGTACTAAAAAACACAACTTTTCAAAATTAGATTTCTCTGAAACTATTCAACCGATTTCCTACAAATTTTGTATATTGCCATTTAAAATTGTAATCTTTAAAATGATGTAAGAATTGTATACCTTACAATTCAAATTTTTTTTCGAAGGTTATTAAATAAAATAATAAAAAATTATAAATATTTACTAAAAATTATATTTTGCATGTGATTATCTTTGTATAAACGAATTATGTAAGAGTGAAAAAAATTTCAATTCGCCCAAAAAGTTCTCGAGATATCGCTTGGGTCCCCAAGCGATATCTCGAGAACTTTGCTTGCTATATTTTTGCAGCTATATTATTGTAGTCAGAAATCCGAATCCGTCGAAAAAATGGTATATTTGCTTATTCACAGAAAGAACGTTTTTGCGTCAGATTTCGTAACTTAAGATATCGTCTGTAATAATTAATTAGCTCACATTTTTGGTTACCCCCTCAAAACTTAAGGTTGTGTCCTAAAACGTGAAGATCAAATCATATTAGATCGAAAGTTATTCAGGGTGGTCCGTTTTTTATTTTGCGCACTGTACCAACATTGCTTAGATCTTATGCAATTAGGACATTTGCAAGATTAGTAATCGATTTTTATTTTCGCAGAATTTTATTCTACAAAAAGTAAAAAATGTTTACACTGTTACTTGTAAATAGAGGTTCCAAAAATTGATCTGATAAACGAGGATGGAATATAACTTTCTTTCTTTAGAACATGGGAATGCATATGTAAAAAGCTTTCACCGGAAACTGCGAAAGGTATATTAAATCGAAGGCTAACATTGAACACTAAAATCTTATGCAGTTAGGTCATTTGAAGAGTTAGCCACAGAATTTCATTACCGCAGAATTTTGATCATACAGTAATTAAACACAAATTTTATACATAGTGTCTTATAAATAGAGGTTGCAAACTTTATATAGTGATTTAGGAGAAGTGATTAAGCAGTTTTCAATAAAGAACATAGTGGAAAATGCATCGAAATATGAATTTAATTTTTTATGTTCATTATTTGTAAGAAAATTAAGTTCCTGAGAATTAACAAGTATAAAAATTCATATAAAAATGTGAGGAAGAACCGTTTTTTACTAAATTTGGCGTTTTAGTTCTTGCACAGTTCTGTCTTCGTTTAGTTCCACTATATCGCATTTAATAAAAAATAAATTCAAGGGTTATCTGGTGATGTGTAGTCATGTGGTACCTTTCAGATCTTAAGGAAATCAATCTTTTTTTTTNTTTTTTTTTTTTTTTTTTTTTTTTTTTTTGATGCGTTGAAATCAAAAGATTGGCAGAAGATTTTCCTCGAGCGTTGCAGTTAAAGGGTTTTGTAATTTTAGAATTATTAACACAAATATTATGCTGTTTCGTTAAGCATCTCTTTTGTAAATGTCTAGATTTTTTTTTCCTTAAAGAAATGTCTAGACTCGAAAAATTATGTGAGAAAAATGCCGGAACAAAAAAAAAAAAAGATGAACTGAAATCGTTCCTGTGAAGTTCAGAGATCTTCACCCTACCCTTAAATATTTTAAATTAACTTTTTTGCCAACACCTCGGCTGTTAATGAGTCTTCACATTAAACTTATACTCCAATGAGATATTTGTTGCCCGCTTGTATTAATGGTCTTTCTAATTTATTTTTGGATCCAAAGGCATCACAGTTTGTAATTTGGTATATTCGAATCCGAGGATTCAGTTTCCATTCTATGCATTTGGAATCGTGACGTCGACGTTAGATGAATGGCATCCATTGAGGGCTAAATGAAGGCTCTGAGGAGAGACAAGTCATTCGAGGAAACTGTTCCTTTTTATTTTCAGTTAGTTCAACATTGGGTCTGCGCACGATTTTGCTTTTACAAACCGGTTATTGATTGATGTCGAATTATTAAGAATTGTATCCTGTTGGAATTCGTTCTCATAGAATTTAAACTACTCTGCTAGTTAGTAAACAGTGAAAGCGTCCATGATAAAGTTAATTTTGTTTAATAAAAGCTTTTAACTTGATCTAGTTCTGAATGATCCCCTTTTTTTGAAGCCTTGTTAATAGATAATAAAATAACAAATCATATAATCATCAAATAACAAACATCTCGCTTATTTTTTTTTTCAGATCGTGGTAATTTATTCTTTGTAATTCGGTAAAGTTTACGTGTTTCTTATTACATTTTAAAAATTAGTATTATTTTTAAAAAAAAGTACTAAATTTTACTACTTTTAATGCATTAAAAAAAATCGAAATTAAAATTAAGTTATCAAAATTAATTAATAAATTAATAATTAAATAACTATCAAAATTAAGTTTTATCCTAATGTATGCAATAGTTTTCTTTTATACTGTGTGCTATTACATATTTACTACTTCTAAAATAGTCTTTATGATCACTAAAGAAATAGTCTTATATTCAGGTATGACCCCGGCAACAGTAACTCTCTGAACTTGTTTCTAATAAACATCGCAAAAAAATAAAATAAATAAATAAATAAAAATTCATTTGATTACAAACTTAATTGAATTAATAGAATTCATTAATGATTTTTTTAAATATTGTTTATAATTTAACTTAAATTTAAACATTTATTTTTTATTTTTATTATTATAAGGACCTTATATTTATAAGAGTTTGCTGCATGCATGTTATATTAAGCTGAATTTTAAGCATTATCTCCGACTTCTCTGAACTGCAGACAAATTTAGAGTCATAAAAATTGGGTCACGGATGAATTCCGTAAATTCTGTGAGGAGGTTAATTACTTGATATGTATTAGTGATTTGATTGTCTGTTTCTTTTCTTCTTTAATTTGTATCAGACTCCTACGAACAATGTTCAGTTTTATTACCTTAAGTTACTTTGATTTTGGCGCGGTAAAGCCGCATGCGACTCTAATGCTTTTTAAGTACATTCAATCCGTTTTGTTTTGTATAACACAAAAGTATTTTTTCTTTCTATATATTTTCTAGGTTGATTTTCTATGTCTTATCATTCCAAAATGGGAGCAGAAGCTCCCATTTTGCGAACTTCTTATTCTTAAAAAAATATTGACTGGTAATTCAATTATTTGATTTCTCAAAATCGTTTTTTGGAGAAATTTTTTTTTTTATCTATCATGATACATAAATAATTTAAATATCTTTAGTTCCTTCTCTAATTATACAAATATGATTTCTTTGAAAACTAAAACGGTAGCTAACATTAAAAAGGAAAAATAATCTAATTATTCATGTTTGTTATAAGTGCTTTTCAAATTAAGCAGAAAGATGCCACAACTGGGAATGGGAATTAAAAAAAACCACAGTTGTCTTTGCTTACACATTAGAGTTTGGTGATTCGAATCATCGAAAGAGTACCCCAGTGAACTGATTCCATTGATCCGAATCACTTAGATCAGGGCTGTCCAACTGGCGGCCCGCCAACACATATGGGGGCCGCCAACTTCTTATTCAGGCTGATCGGCCTCAGTTTTCCCATTAAAATGTAAGCAAATTGTTTTATAATCCTTCTGTTCCATTGTTTTATAATTAATAATTCAACTATTAATTATTATAGTATAAGAGGTAAGAGGGTATTGTTCAACTTTTTCAAACTGCGGCCCGCCAGATGATCTGTGACCGGAATTCTGGACCGTGGGCACTTTGCAGTTGGACAGCCCTGACTTAGATGATTCGTTTTGCCCAATTCTATTACACATACGATAAATTTCTCCTACAGAGGCTCCTCATTCGCATGTATCTTAAATCTTTAAACAAATGAAATATTCTATTATGATTTCAGAAGTAAATCAAAATTGAAATTTTGAAGTTCGATAACTTGTTCTTTCTTTGAGTGTCTTGGTTAACTAGAGAAAAACCACGCTTCCTGGTATGGTTGAACCTTCCAAGGGTGGTCTATTTCAGTGGGCGATAATACAGCCAGTATGATAAACCCCTGAGTGGATTATTGATAATGATTTCTCCCCTCCTCATTTCAACTATGTTTAGTTCAGCATCTGCTTGTTGGAATTTTATCCCTCAAACTTGGCCCCTTGCCACCTATTTTTTTTTTTTTGAATGAAAAATCTTAAATAGAAGGTTTTCTCATGTCCTTTCATTGAAGAAATATTTGTCACCCCTCCTTTGAATACCTGAGCACATACATGTACTATATCAATAATTGATTTTACAAAATCAATACATAAATCGATGAACGAATAAAAATGAATTATTAAATAAATAAAAATTTACAAAAAATGTACTTTTCAAGTTCGTTCCCTCCTGTAGTTTTTCCCCCAGATAAATACAAGTTTTATGATCCAGGTTCTTAAAGTTTTATTTTTTTTCCCTTTTTAGTGTGTGAATCAAGCTTAGTTTACTATGCGAATCAATTTAGTTTCACGGTAGTTCGTGTGGCGCACCAATGCTTGAGCCACTGAATCACATTCCATTCAATGAAATCATTAAAAAATGATTCATTTCTTAATGATTTGATGATATTGAATTTTAATTAATCGTGCAAGCTCCCCTTTCTTTGTTTTAAAGAAAAGAGATTAAATTCGCAAAATCTCTTTACCAAGAAACAAATCAAAAAATATTTTTTTACAGATTAATGCATCGAGTAGTTTTTAGATTCATTGTTTGTATTACAAGCTATACTTTTTCAAATACCATCAATATTTGTTATTGTCCTTAATACAAAAGCATTCATTCAATGCAGAGAATTTTTTTTTCTTAAAATTGATTATGTTATTTTTACATAATATTGTTTTGGAGTTTTCCTAAAAGTATTAGCTGAAACTCTTAAAAATGAGAGAGCGTGAGTTCGCGCATTTTTTGTTTATCATGGGTAAAATAAGATTTTGCTTTTTTGGAAAGGACATGCTCACAAATTAACTTTATCTACTATCGCTCTATCTACTGACTTTTAAGGTATTTTCTTTAAAAAATACTGGTTTATATCTATTTAATCATAAACAATAACCAAAACGAAACAAAATACCCTAAGAAATGGTGGGAACTGCAAAAAATATACTCAAATTATGAATCCAATTGATTGAAATTGAATTCATTAAGTGTGCGAAAGAGAGAAACATTACTTTGAGAAAACTCAAATTTTTCTTAGCTTTTTTTTTACCCTCACAGTGACATGTTTCAAAAAGCATGATTCCAAAACCACTGAATTCTAAAAAGCACTTTTTTTTCCTTCGGTTATATGAGTCAACTTAAGGAAATTTGTTCTCAAGTATACACACTAACATATCATGCATTATAAAAAAAAAATACTGTAGGTTTTCTTTTTATGACCTTCATTATTACTGATTTATGTACGTGCCTTAAAGAAATAAAAAAGAATTATATGGGTTTTTAAGCATAATCTCATTATTCACAGGAACATTCAGATTAATTACAAAATATTTCAGGAAATATACCGCGGGAAGAAGAAATTATGCTCCAGAACGCTTTATTTGATCGAAAAATATTATATACGAGTATGTTTTTCTTAATGGCAGAATTTCCAACTTTATGGAATTTCCGCTAATCTTGGTTGATTTCCTCGGGGTTAGTTGTAAAAAAGAGCCGCGGATGGCTCTGTGGTTAAGGCACCAGGCTGTCATTGTGAAGAGCTGCGATTCGATCCCCATTGGCAGCTTGAAGCCCACCCAGCTTCAGATCAATGGGTTTCAGCTTGCCTGGGAAGTAAAGGCGTCCTGTGCGCAATGTTGACCACATTGCTACAATCATGCCGTCAGTCACGAAATTGTAGAGCTCTCCACGACCCTTTTGCGGGAATGGCTTTACTTTTCTTTAGTAGTAAAAAATACCGGTTCGGTCGCTGGATTTCTGTAAGTTTGAAGTATATTTTGACGGTAAACAACAATTCTGAAATCAATATGCATAATGAATTAATAAATACTAAACGCATTCTAGTTCTTTTACAGAATTGTTTACGACGCATTTTGTATTTTTTTTTTGAAACAACTATATCATAAAAAAATATGCTCAAGTGATTTTATTTTATAAAAAAAGTAACAAAATTATAAAGCATTATATAAAGCCTACTTATAGAACAAGCTTAACAAATGTTTTAATACATTAAAGTCGATGAAATTGGAATAAATTTTCCATTTATTGCCTCGTAAATATCTCTTGCTTTTTTATGTATTTGATATAGGTTTGAAGAGTCATGTTTATCGGGCATTATGTGTACTTGGTAAGTTCTCTGCCCTTTTGATTTACGGACATTTATTCTCTCTTGGAAATACAGTTTACGGAAGAAAGTAGGATGAAAATGTCCTTTTTTTTACGGCTGATTTTATTTTCTTTGAAAGTCAATGCTCTTTACGTTTTCACCCAACTCCTGTCTGGTATGCAAACACTACTTTTAACAGCAGATGTTCAGCTGCAACACGCAATTTATAAATTGTTGCCGTTGCATGTGGATTTCCTGTTAACTTTTAAATCAACCATTAGTTCTCCACGTTCGAAGAAAGTTGCATTGTGTTGGTTGATAGAATTCTTATTGTTTCTTCCCACCCTCCATTATGTTTTTACTGTAAGGCTAGGTGAAAAATATTTTTAGACTGTTGACCGAGACTGTTGTAATGTTCTATATGTTCTTCAGTCATGATAATTTAACTGTCTCACTAATTTTTATGAATTATTTTAAATATTACATTCTTTATTAGAGGAAATCTGTGGGGAAATTTATCAGTAATGCTAAAACTGATATTTTTCAATGTACCTTTTAGAAGAAATTACTTATGATATCGCTTTGAAATTTTTTGGGGGGATATTTGAGACTATATCAGTTGTATACTGTGATAATGTTTTAGCGTTAAGAGCAGGGTCTGTCCAGACATTTTGTGAAAGGTCCGTTTTTCGTGAAATTGTGAAAAAATTAGTCACATTCTTTCAACAAGGGTCCACTTTTATGAATTTGTGCAAATAGGGTCCGTTATTGCAAAAAAAAAAACTTTTTCAAGGAGTTATTAAATTGTAAAGACATACAAGATTGTGCTTAACACTGTAAAATTATAATTAAAAAAATTAAATTTTAAAAAATAAACAACAATTGCTGCTTCTAAATTAGAGATGCAACATACAAATATTTGGTATTTAGCCTAAACTGCTGAACGCAGAATATACATTTCGGGCGAATAATGGAAGAATCGTCTGCCGAAGACAAAACTTAATTCGTTTACATCCATCTTTCTTCATCCATCAAAATAATAATGAAGATAAACAAGATAATTTTGTGAAGGGTCCGTTTTTAAGTTAAAATATTTTGTGAAGGGTCCGTTTTTATGAAAATATATTTTGTGAAGGTTCCGTTAACGGACCCAAATTTCTAAACAGACCCCTGGTTAAGAGGAATACTTTTTGTGTTATGAAAGATTTTCGATGAAACTTTTTAAAAACTTATAAGTTTTCAGTTTATAATTTCTAGAACAAAATTTCCCTCTAAGATATATGTATTAACAATTATCACAATGTAAAAATGCATTTGTAAATATTTTGTGGAAAAAAAGGAAACTGAAGCGATATCTTGTATAGATAGTGAGAAAAGGTGCATCGAAAAGGTCAGTTTTAGCACTGTTGGCATATGCCCTACCAACTCCCCTTAAAGTCATAAATAACAAGCTAATTATGTCCTGCAGCTTGAAATAATGTTTACTTGTGGGACTAGGCTTCAGATTCCGTTACAACATTGCTCTGACATAAGTTACTTTATCATTATTATTATTTTTTATTCATTTGAGAGTTTTATCAAGAATATAAAAAGAAACGCTAGAATAATTTCGTTTAAAATGCCTTAAGGAAAAGTTTAGCATTCAAAAATAATGAAATCTTTTTTGTTTAACAAAAAACTTAATTTTTATTATTGAAAACATTTTAATCTTTCAAAATTCACGAATTTTGTTAGATTTAACGGTTTTTCGCTATTTATTATTTGATGTTGACATTAAATAATAGTTGGTGAAAAAGAATGAAATTTTATCCAGAGTTGTGTATTTGTAAATTTTTCTTTTTAAATAGACGGTTTCTTTTTTATCAGTCTTTCTGTGCCTTTGTTTGTAGCGTTAAATATAGGTTTTTGTTACAAGTGACGAAAACTGTCTAAAATCATATAACTGTCAAAAAAATTGAGTAATTATTTAAGACATTGTGTCTGTAGAGTTTTTTTTATCACATATTTAAAATCTTAAAAATATAAATATATTATAATATTTTAATATACTTACATTAATGTATAATAGCTCAAAATTTATCTTTACTGCAATTTTGATTAACTGTATTAATTATAAATTGCAGTTGGCAATTTTATAAATATAAAATTTTATTTATTTATAATATATAAATTTTAGAAATATAGATAAACAAAAGACAACCGCATTTAGTTGTCTGTACTCAAAGTATAAATATATATATATATATCGATATTTTGAAATTATATAAGTTAAAATAGCAAAACTTAAATAGTTGTATATTCTTAATATATAGTCTTCTATATAATCTATATAATATATATGTTCTTAATAGTTATATAAAATGTTTATTTTATTTTACTTTTTTACTGATAGATTTTTTGTCTTTTAATATATTAAATATGAGAAAATTGATATTTAATGTTGGATCTTAAAAACTGCGCTAAAAATGTTTATACCTATACAGAAAATTTTTTTGACGTTACCGTTTTATCTGTGGTTTAAAACTGTCAAAAACTGACTCCTGTTAAAAACTTGACAACCCTGTCTTGATGCTTGAAGAGGTGAGGTTTATTTTTAGGTGAATCTGTAAATATGAGTTCAACGAAGACATCGCAGTGATCTTTCAGATTCCTTCAATTTTTGCTTTAAAGTTTGAATGTTGTTTAAATGCCGCTTTTGGCCTTTCAACTACATTTAATGCCACAATTTTGCAACATTAACTTTTTGCCTCGTTAAGAATGACTTTTGTGAAGTGCAACTCTGTCTACCGCTTATTATTATTTTTTATTTAGTGTGATAACAGCGTTAATAAGCAGTAATTAATAATTAATAAAGCATAATTAATAATTAAACTATAATTAATATTTAAAAAACCTTAATTTTATGGCAGAAATTTTGTATATATAATATTTGGTATATTTTACCTTATACTTTTACCATATGTACGTCAATTATTATTTCCCATATACGCTTATGGCAAAATTTTACTAAAGGCAAAACCCCATAGGGATATCCTGTGGTAATTTTTTTTATGGCAGACCTATGGAAAATTTTCCTAAGGGTAATTTAAATAGGGCAACTATTTTTAATCCTAGGTTCCGCATAATTGTAATTTTCCTATGTTTCCATATAATAAGTTTGGTTTGTTCTGTCTTCCTTATGTCTGTCTTGTTCTGTCTCTTCTAAGTCTGTCTTGGGTATTGAAAGTTTTCGATAAACACTTCTTTAACGCTACTAAAATCGAAAATCGACATATATTCAGGGTGTCCTTTAGAAGACAAGGGTTTAGAAAAAGTCTTAATCTATTCGGGTTTTTTTTACTATGTGCAAAAATAGCCCATAGAATTTTAAGCGAAATAATAAATTAAAAATAGCAATTAAAATATTTGCTTGCTTGTAAAACTCGTTTTTATTTTTTTTTTTCTCTAAAAATATCGTTCAACCTTTGTTTGGCTTTTAAACTTATAAATCAGGAATTTGTTTAAATTGTTTAGCGAATTATTTATAGAAATTGTCGCGATCATTTGTAGTTTGAATGGTGATTCAATATTTTCATAGTTAGTAGACACTTTCTAAAATAGTAGTTCAGTTTTTGTGAAAATGATAAAAAAATAATTATTTAGCGTAGTTTCGAAATATTGAAAACTTTTATGGTATGTATCCTTATATTTAGTATACGTAAACCTTACGTATGTTTTATCAATGAATGCATTAACTAAAGGGCAAATCTAACATTTAGGAAAATCATATTTTTAGACTTAAAAATCATATAACTCAGTTTAAAACGAAAGCAAGCATTTCAATGACATGCCTCGAAAAAAATTGCGTTGGCGAAAAGAGCAACACTGTTTACCTTCTATTATTATTTCTTCTTTAGTGTGATAACAGCATTAATAAGTAAAATAGGGTGGCTATTTTAAACCCTAGTTTCCGTACAATTGCAATTTACCAAAGTTTCCTTATAAATTTACATACATTAACATAAATGAAATTAACTAAATCTGAAACTTAAATCTATTTGATTGAAATCAAGCTAAACGATAGCATTACAAAGCTTAATTTTATTCATCCATAAATAAAAAATACATTGAAGGAAAAATATATATCGAAATATAAATCTAAGTCTGTTTTATCATTCTTGAAAATCATTTTGGCTGCATGAAAAGGCTTTTTTTAAAAAAAATTTAAATTTGATGGACTACGATCATTTTTGAAGAATCATTAATCCACAACGTTCGCGTGAAATATACTTAATTCAGTTGATTTGCGATGATAATCTTTTTGCATCTGTAATTGAACTAAATACTCGTGAACAAGTGAAGAAATTGTTTATTATATCGTTTCTTAAAGGAATGCGTTTTTATGGATATCACTTACGTTTCACATGAACGAAGTTTATTGACTTAGTGGTATGAATGATTTACCTCACGAGATCTTTTACTGTTTATCATGCTTGTTGATAAGTTAAAGTATGAATTAATCATTAAAGTTCGTAGTTTATCAGTCAAGTGTAGATTGATATTCATGTTCTTAAATCATTTAATCTATTGGTTTTGACAGTAAAAGAAAATGTATGTTTGATATGGATTAATGCCTAGACTTTAAGTAAAAATTAAATAAGAAATCAACTTCAATTATTTTTTTAATCTTAGTCACTTCTGTAATGTTATCTTATTCATTTCTGTTTTTTTAAAAAAATTTTTTAAAAATAAAACATAAATTAGATATTTTCTTATACTTAATTAGAACAAAGGGCTTCCAAACTACTTTTTATGTAATTGCTTGGTTGGAGGTAAAGAGGAGTTAAAATGGAAAAAAAAGGGAAACATGATTTTATATATCAATATGATGATACGATGTTTGTTTTTGTATTTTTATTTTTTAATAATTAAAAAAAATTAATGGTTTGGACAAATTGTAATGTTACCCATTTTTATTTATAATTATTTAATATTTTCTACATGAAAATTAGAATTTTTTACAGCAATTGTCAAAACAAAGGAAGGGTTTAACAGAGAGTTAATAAGAGTTAATTCAAGAACACAATTGATTGTTTGTAATTTTATGTGTGTGTTAATTTATTAATATTTTATATTTATAATAGCTAATAATTAACCTTATACCAAAATTTGGATTTTTGATCATTGTTCGGTAGAAAATACTCGGTTTTAAACGCTCTTTTTTAAGCACGTCAAGAATTAGGAACAAATTCGGACCTTCACTTAGTATATAACATAATATATGGGTTATCGGCTTATGGTATAGTGATTATTTTAATAAATAATGCTGATAAAATTCATTATCCCAAAAGTAACCATCTAAAATTGAAATAATTGTAATTTTATCGCTCACCGTAATCATCTGTAATAAGATCACAAGTAAGAAATTATTTGAAAATTTTATGATAGATATTAACAATTTGAGCCCGTTGACAAAATGTGGGCTCAATCACACGCTTCTTAAATAAATTGCTGGCTGGTTGAATCTTGTTTTTATTATAACTATTTTTTTAAATAACGAACCAAAATCTTAAAATTTATAAATTTTTTTTTCAAGTAATTTTTTTCTTCATTAGTTCAAATACTTATTTTGTCTTTTCAGAAACATAGAAAGCTTTCAATAGCTGTTTCCCGCCTGAAATCTTTTGTTTTCTTTTGAAAATATTTCTAACTAGACTTGCGCGATTAATTTATCTTTCAATTACATCGCTCAGACGAATAAATTAGTGTGGTAAAGAAGTTTGCTAAGGGAAAAAAAATTGTATATGTGTATCTTTCTAATTACCCATAGTTTTCCTAGACCTTCATGGTGAATTAAATATTCTAAGACAAATAATTAGTGCATATTGACTGTCTTAGATTTCTAACTAGGGTTGGATTATAGGTGAGATGGGCGATTCATTTACAGTGAAACCTCTCGTCTGCGACCACTCTGTGTTTTACAAGAAAATGGCCGTTAATGGAGATCGGTCATTTTTAGGGGTTACTTCCTTTGACTTCAAAATGTTATCAGTTACATGATTTTTCGCAAATGATTTTCATTTTCGTTAGTATCATTTTATTAGTGTAGAAATGACACTTGTGTTGGCATCAGGAAATATGGATTGATGAATCAAACTTGGCGCCAATAAAAATGGTCCCTAATTATGAGTAAAGACAAATTCATCAATTATGAATGATCCAGACTATATTAAATAAATAAATAATTATGTTTTTTGTTTAGGTTTGCATATAATTTTATATCAAAAAAATTTGCTTTAAAAATGAAGTTTGTTTGCTTAAATTGCTTGTTTTTCTTCTCTAATTTAACTTTTTTCTAATTAACTAATTTTACTTTTTTTTCTAATTTATCTTTCAATTTAAAAAATAAATCATTGATAACATCGTCTTTAGTGCACTCTGAATGCAACATGAGGTTTTCGATCTCTTTCGGGGACAGTCAAAAAGAGCACTCTAAATAAGAGCCACTCACAATATTTTTAATACATTTGAATTTACTTATATGTTTAGTTAAAATTTTTTGTTTTAAAAATTTTTCGCGTTTCCTTACTTGTTCTTTTCCACATTTGGTGCAGAGGTTTGCCTGGTTACTGGGAGTGGTTTTGAAGATTTCTCTTAAAGGTTTTCTTGGGTACAAAGTCTATGGAAAAATTCTGTACCTCCCAAAAGTATTTGTAAATAGTGGAGTAGATTAAATAGTAGAGAATAGTAGATAGATGTAAATAGTGGAGAATAGTGGAATAGATTTGTAAATAGTAGGAGTCTTCATGGCGAGGCGATCTTTCCCGGAGGTTTCACTGTACTATTTTTCGTTATTCGTTATGTCGTTTAATTGCATCGTTTAGACGAATAGTTTTGTACTGTTAAAATGGTTTATTTAAAAAAAAGGTATGTACATATTTTTTAGTTCCCAGAGTATGTTTTCTTAGACCTCCTTGGAAAAATAAGTATTCTAAAACTAATAGTGAATGCATAGTGACATCCCTGAGCAATGTATTAGCAGTACTAAAAAGTATTAATACTTTGTTTCAAAAATATTTAAAATTGTTTTACATATTTCGAAAATACAATAAAATATAATTCTATAGATGCATTGCAGAAAATAAATTACATAAGAGAAAAATTCTTTATCAGTAAATTTGAAAACGTCAGATAAATTTGGAAACTTCATGTAAATTTGAAATATTTGCAAAACTTAACATTTCTCCAATCCCAAAATAACTCAAATAGATGTTTCTCAAAATTTGATGTAAACTCTGTTCCTTTGCCTGGAAGCTTTGTGTCAAACTAATTTAAGGAGAGAAAACTGGTCTAATTTCCCATTCATCTTTATTGTGACGTGACCGTCATTTGCTGTCACGATCTAAATGGCTTCTTGCCGATGACTAGTGAATTTAATGAGTTAAAAAGCCGCAAGTTTTGCGTCACTATAAATGCGTCATTTTCTTCAAACCCGCCTACACCTGTTATCCGGCATCGCAGACTCCTGTTACCCCTTATTCTTTCAGCGGCATTTGCCATCAAGCAATAACAAGACATGTACCACTTTTTTTTTCTTGATGAATGCAAGTTCCCTTACTTTAATGATACCGTGTTTTGATATTACATGTCTCTTCAGTGATTGACATGATTTTTTTTATTCTGTGCCGCCTTTTAGTTGAGTAAGAAATTGGAAAAAAAGTCTGAATCATATGAGGTTTTCACACTGCAGTGTGGTGTTTCTAAGTGAGGAAAAAAAAATCTTTGGAGCACATTCAAGTTTGTCTTGGGTGTTCTTGAAAGTTTTTGATAAACATTTCTTTAACGCTTTCTAAATCAAAGATGGGCGGCCCCAGGGTGGCCATCGAAAATCTGGAGAGTTTAAAATTTTTTTAAATTTTTTTTTCCAAACGCAGAAATAAAGTGTATAAGATTCAAAATAAAATAATAAATAAAAAATTGTTAAAATGAATTTTTTTTTTTTAAATATCATTCAGCCTCTGTGGCTGCGTAGCTTTTATAATTGTGGAATTTGTTTATATTGCTTAACGATTTATTACAAAGCAATTTTTACCATATTGCAAAAAAAAAAGAAGAAAAAAAAGAAATCAGATTTTTTTGTTCAGATACTTCGTACGTAGATTTTGTATAATATTAACCATGTTTTGAACTAAAAGCTGGGGTCTAAGTGTGAATTTATTATTTTTATCATGTTTAAGTTAGTAAATTTAGAAGTTTGCTTTATAAAAGCAAATCTTGATGAGTTTAACAATATATTTAGTTTAATTTCATTGTATTTTAGTCACCGGTATCTGTATTATAGAAGTAAAAAAATATTGACGTAAAAAATAGTAATTTTTATGCATGCTCGAATTTACCTTTATTATGAAAAAAAACAAAAACATTTTATAGCTTTTAAACATTGTTTTAGATTTAATACATTAATTTCGAATTTGAGTTGATATTGAAATTACAAAAAAAAAATTATAGATGTTGTCACATATCTTATAACATTTACGGTGAAAGTTTTAAAAATATAATAAAATCTTAATTTAAGAGAGATATAAATTCACTTTTAACCATTGTGATATAAGGTAGTCGTTATATATGGTATATTAGTTACAAATTCTTATTGCCTCACTCATTCTATATTCCTAAGTTCAAACTGATAAGTATTTTTTTTTTCAAACCAAAGTAATTTTTTAATTTTATTATTGGTTTAGTAAATTTTTTATTTTTATTTTTCCAAAAAGTACATTGTGTTAATAATTAACAAAATATTGTTTCGTAAAATTATAATAACTGTATAATATATTAAAAAAAATATTTATTGTTTTTGTGGAAAATATCGACTTTTTGGAGAGAAGTAATGTTAAATGATAAGCAATCACATGAGTTGGAGAGCAGAGCCTCCTAATTTTTTAAGATTTTTGATTGTTTTTACTACTACTTGCGCTGTATTTGTTACTATTTATTCATTAGGTACTTGTAAAATGAGGAAATAGCGTTTATATAATTTTTCATAGGTTAACATGAAGTACAATCCTCTTTCTGAAGAGGACCCTGTAACTTCTTCCATAAAAATAAAGTGAAGAAAACGATTAGAAACTTTTCATATTTCATGAGCTATCAGTTGTGTGATTGCTTTCAATAAGAATCTTCCATCCATGACCAAAGTGTTAATGCTCTTATTTGTAGTCGAATGGTTGCTTTTCTCATCATTCAACTATGCCACTTTACTACGAGATACGCCAAAATAACGATTTTACGGTTGGATGGCATGAGAATATTGGGTTACTTCTTTTGCTTGCACCAGATATATGCACTTAAATTAAATCTACGTTGAACTTTGATTATTTTTACGAAAGTCTCTTGATCTAACAAAATTAATTTAGCATTATTCAATCATCAAAATAAATTTTAATAATAATAAATTCCAAACCTGATTCACATGGGAGTATTGCCACTCAGTTTTTATTTAAAATATTTTAAACAACAGATACGTAAGTTAGGTGTCCTTTTATATTTCTCATTGACTGGAACAGTTCATTTTTATACGTAAATATTTTTTTTTTAGATTTCACATGTGAAAAGGGCAGTAGAGGGTCAATGTATCATTGCCCTCTTGACTAATTTATTGAAGTAAAGCTCTTCTACTTCCTTTTATTTGGAGAAATATAAATACATACCCCTAAAAAATTATATAGGGTGTTCGTGTTTATTTCTTTTTTTTGTTGTCATTTTGTAGAAGATATATTTATTTTGTTGCAATTATTATTAAGTCTAATAAAATTAGTTATTATTCAGACTAATAGCTATCCGATTCCATTTATTAATCTGAATCCATGGTAAAAGAGTTCTTTTCTTATTTTGTACATACGTTGTTCTTATGCATTACTGTCAAAATACAAAATAATATTGTATTTTGACAGTAACCAAAAAAATATATTTTTTGGTATAAAGTATTTTGAAAGTGATGCGCATACAGAATGGTATGAATATAATGCATGAAAATGGTAGGAGTTTTATGTACTTATAACGGTATGATTTTTAAGTATGAGCTGGGATAGCTCTGTGGATGAAAAGCTCGACTCGCAATGAGGCAACCCAGGATGCCTGTACCAACAACTCACAACATACCACTGTCATGACCAGTAGTCGAAAAAACTACATTATTTTTGTAGTTTACTACAACTACTTTGTTACAAATATAGTTACCTACAGCTACTTTTTTTTTAATGTAATGAATACAAACTACTTTGGAATTGTAGTGACTACTTCACTACTTTAAGGAACTGAACTTTTTGTTGTAGAAATTAATTTACACGTGTATAACTTACACTGCTGATAAAAGTAATTTACTCATTATGTTCAAAATGGTTTTAAAAAATAATTATCTCTTATTAAACATGAATAATTTAGAGATATTTATTCATGTTTACACGAGGCAGTTTGTTATTCTTAAACATTTCCTTCGAGTGTGTTCATTTAGTCTTCAACTTTTTATGCCCTTCTTGACAGCGAATATTTAATTTAAGAGATGTTAGGAAATTATCAAATACTTTTGAATTTCGTTAAATGCTTAGTGCTCTTTTATTTTCTCTAAGAAATTAAGTATATCGAAAATATGTTTCCTTCCTTTGAAATATCATTTTACAAGCCTACATCCGCATGTGAAAGTCTGACCAAAGAGATAAATGATCTATTATTCATAATGGCTAGCTTAAATATTAGTTATACGTAATTCTAATCACGCAATTCTTGTTAACTCACAGTTACAGAGGCATTTAAAATTGCGTCCTCTGACATACCCGCGAAGATTTGTACACATCAAATTTGAAAAATTAATTGTGTTAGAACCCTGTTCATATACTAAACTAACGTAAAAAGTAGTAGCCACGAATCGCTAAAAACTGTTTTTTGTATCTCATTACTCACTACACTATTTTTTGTCAGAGGTAGCGCACTACAGCTTGTAGTTCTTACTTTTTCTTACTTTTTTTTAGTTACTTTTTCGTAGCTTACGAAAAAGTAACGACTACAGCGGTTACATTACTTGTAGTGCGCTACTTCCGGCCACTCGTCATGACGATGGATTACTCTCCAAGAAAGGCTAACCATGTGGTTTTCCTTCCCATGTCCCTCTGAAAAAAGTCCTTTCTGAATGTATGTCCCATGATCCAGAAATTTCCATGTCCTCTTTGTTGGATTCAGAATTAAGACTAAGGATTTAAATATCTACAAATCCAGTATGGTTGACTGCTTAATGACTATAAAATAAAATATTCTTTAGAATGTGTTCCGTTGTCTGAAAATAGCATTCTTGAACAATATAAAATAAATAAAAAAATTGTAGTATATGACTATATCCATCACTATCATTGAATGCAGCAAATTCTGGGAAAAAAACTTTCTTGGTTTTACTGTGACACTAACGCAGACTTAAAAGTTGTTTATGTCCACACTTTGTCGTTCGCTCTACTATGTGAAACACTTGAACGAGTATGTAGGTAACATCTAGTGAATGGTTTCAACAGGGAGTCTTATGCATGCCTCGTTAGTAGTTTCTGAAGCGTGTATTGCTCGTCAATCCCTGCATTTTATGGTGCAAAACAGCTTTATTCTCTATTGCGAGCTTTTGTAATTGCTCGCAATAAAACGCTCGAATTATGAGTATGATCTTATTGCTATTGAAACGGATTATCTCTTGTTTAGTGTGTCATCTCTAGTTGTCTGTTTTGTAAGATAGCTCATTAACGACTGATTTTGCGACATTTGTTTTTTTAGTATTCTTTGTTATAGTTGTTATGCACAACGTCAATTAACCGTCGGCTCACGGTTTTTGAATTAGTCATTCATCGTTTCAAAATAATTTGTTCACCTTCAAATCTCACCTCAAAATAAAATCTTTTGTGAAAGTCAGGATAGTTATGCTTTTGAAGTCTAGTAAACTGTGAAAATAGCAGTTAGTGTTACTTTTTTTGTGCTTTATTTGTGTAGTAAATAAGTAACTCAAAATATTTTTTTTTCTTTTTCAGAAAGGTCTATGAATAAAAAGGCGTTTTGTCAGCGAGACCTGACAACTAAATCCGCTTCGTAAGTGGATTTCACGTTTTGATTCACGTGTACAAGGCGTTTTTTAAAAATACAGTCAAACCCCGCTATAGTGAACCTTCAAGGGACCGAAATTTTGGTTCACTATAACCGGGAGTTCACTATATTTGTTACTCAAGCAATTTAACTAATGGCTCCCAAACTCCTTCCTTTTATTGCACATTATTCAAATAAATGACTGAAAAATATTATGTAATAGCAAAAAATGTGTTTTTTTTTTCATTACTCTTCGTCTTGCGTTTGCGTGCAACAAAAAATTTGTAATTTTTAGCTAAAATTTGTAATTTCTAGCTAATGAGCAATCCTCAACATCAGATATGGAAACACTTCTTGACTATCAGATAATTTTTCCTGAATTTCTATTATTCCGCTTTTTAAACCTGTCTAACTTGCCATTCGAGCATATAAAAGTAGTCTCATAAAATCGCTTAGCAAATTCATCGACATCGATTGGTGAACTACTTCAGTAATGCTTCTTCAATATCCTTGTGATCTGCTTTTTTCAGCCATCTAAATTTTTTTCATGAGCAGAAATTATTAATTGCCTATTTTTCCATATGTTGCATATGTATTTGGATAGTTTATATTCCCAGCAAATATCAACTTGATTGCATCCATTTTCAATTTTTTTCTGATTATGCCCATCATTTTATCATCAATGGAGAACATTTTACGTTTACTGCTCGCCATAGTTAAATTTGACACACTTGTTAGCAGGATTTTTTAACTGAACTGAGAGCAAAAAGGAGTTGAAATGAGGGCCTTATCAACAAATATTAGTGTCTCACCCTTTGACCAATAATGAATAATTACTCATTCCCTCTGACAGAAAATGCATATTGATCCCACTGACACCTTACAGGTGCATCATCTGCCTAGGTTGGAAACATCTGTTTGGTTTGCTTAGGGAAAGTGAGATAAAAGAAGAAAACAAGAAAAAATGCTTATCGCTACATTAATAATCGTTGATAATCGCTATAAATCGTTTTAAAAATCGGTATATGTATTTATTTTGAAATAAAAATTTCAATATTATTACAAAAAAAAAATTAAGAAAAAAATCAGTTGAAGACAGAAAAAAGTTCATTATATCCAACTTCCTCACTTTTTTGGTTCACTATATCCACAAAAAATAACATTACACGTGTATAGCAAGGAACGGGACCGAACATTTCGTTCACTATATCCGGGAGTTCACTATAAACCGTGTTCACTATAGCGGGGTTTGACTGTACTAAATTCTCCAGAATTAGACTCCAAATTCACCTTTTCTGTCAAACTAATTTTCTGTCAAACTAAAGCAGATAGACTGACTTACAACAATGCAGACATGTTGCTGTTAGGACGTTTGACACTTAAGTGCTTATAAAGAATAAATTTTATAAATAATAAATTTTAAATGAAAAATATGACTTTTTATTTTCAGTAACATTTTAAGATTCATATTAAGTTTTTCCCCTTCTCCATTTCACTTTCGGTCACTTCGATTTCAGTTGCTTTATCATTTATCTTTTGATTTATATTTGTAAACATTTTGTAATTTCCAGTATTTAAATAAACAATCCATTTATCACTTTTTGAAAGAAATATTAGTAAAGCGGTAGGCGAAAATTTTCCGGGTTAGTAGATGACGCGTGAAGGAAAATATAGTTGGAATCTCAGATTTATGTGACCAATTTATATTGTGTTTATAAAATTTTACTGTTATTGTTCAAAGGAAACTTTAGCTCCAGCTTCAATCGTTCATCATATCATATAGATTTCAGTTGCTTTCATCCTGCGATAGATTTTTGATTCATGTATATAAACATTTTGTGATTTCCAGTATTTAAATAAACAATTCATTTATCACTTTTTGAAGGAAATATTAATAAAGAGGTAGGCGAATATTTTCCGGGTTAGTAGATGACACATCGAGGAAAATATAGTTGGTATCTCAGATTTATATGACCAAGTTATATTGTGTTTATAAAATTTTATTGTGGTTGTTCATTGGAAACTTTGGCGTCAACTTCCATCGCTTGTCGTATGAGCTATTAAAGATTTACCCCATAACGGATGACTCGTTTTATAGTCAAGTTTCATAGTTTGAAATCCTGCGCGTGACTCGAGGCCGTTTTTGATATTGTTTTATTATACAAATTAATATTCATACGAGCCTTCTACTACGTTCTTACCAGCTTTCTTCCCTCCCTTTAATATGCGTAGCGTCTCCCTTGTACCGTTTTGTTGAAATATAATTTACCTGTTTGTTGTGATACCTTCTGAAAGAAATGAGAATGTAAATTACTGTGTAAGCAAGCACGCAATTCTTGAGCCGTTGAAATAACGGTAGCTGAGGAATCGCAATTGGTTACGTCTCGTCTGCTTTTCAAGGAAATTGCAGACGGTTTTAGTGCAAGTGCAAATGCTGGAAGATTAAGATCTAATAAGTTAAGTTAGGTTAAAATCGTGCTTTTGTAACATGGAATGTTTGAAAACAATTAAACTTTGTTCAGGTTGTGAGTTAAATACTTTTCTTTCTCGAAATGTATTTTCTCTGTAATCGAATTTGATGTTTTTATACAATTATTCGAAAAAAATTGATAAAAAAGAAGAAAAAATCGTTTTGCAAAATGGCAGTTAAGTGATTTTTGGATTGATGTATATTTAATATAATTATAAAAAAATAATAATAAATTGAAATATTGCTCCGGGGGAAGCTCCTATCATGAACTAAAATTATTTTGAAGTTGGGGGATATATTGACATAATCGTATAACCGTTTTACAAATCTTTCTTCTTAAAGTTGTTAAATTTCCATTTCGTGCTCATACAAATGAATGGGCTATGTTTTGTATTTTTGTTAAGTTTTAGATCTTTTTTCTGGGAAACATTGTTAGACTTTTAAATCAAATTAAAATAAAATGAATGAAAATAGATAAATTGAACTCCTGCTTTTTACCAATGTTCTCGCTGATTTAAACTAGTTTTCGCACAGATAACTAAGAGTCAAATCCTATTTTCAAAGTCTCGAATATAAACAGTTTTAACTAAACGTTTCTTTATATGAAAATTATGCAATTTAATGATCTTTGAAGATTGTTGAGACTTTGAAGATCTTCGTTTCTGGCTTTAAAGAGCTTCCAATGCATAATGTCTATAAAGAATAGAAAAGACCAAAATGAACACTTATTGCAGTAAAGTAGTTTCCAGTCTTTTTGTCAAACAGTCACACCACATATCAAGAATATCAGATCTACTGAAGACTACTAGGCCGCGGGTTGTTCAGTCCCTCTCGCACCGAATCCCTTTATCTCACCCTCTGTTTATTTTTAAATTTAGTTTTATTCTTAGCTCAAGGGGACAGAAAACAAATACGTAATCACAGTGAACGGTTAATCACATAGAGAAGTTAAGCATGAATGAGACTATAATGTAACAGAAAGCCCAAGTCTCAATTGATTTCAACAAGATGTTTTATACATCGTTATATGATCATTGTTGTTCTGAAAGATTCTTTTTATTGCTTTAAGAGAAGGTTTTGTTGTGTTGTACATTAATTATTCATGTTTAATAGAAGAGAAGGGAAAAAAAATCTTTTTGTGAAAGGTCAAGGGTATCACTGCATTGAGTGAGGGTGGGTATTGAATTCCAAAGTGTGTGTGTAGTAAAACAACTTTTTTTTTTTAAGCTTCGTAGTGTGTCTAGTTTGGGTGGTAGCTTCAAATTATGTTTTTTTTTGAGCTTTGGAGGCGTTAGTTAAGTAAAGGATTCATAAATTTTCACAAAGGTATACATCATAACTGGTTCGGTGTCTGGATTACTGTGTCTTTGTTTAGTTTGTATAAGGGGTGACGTCTTTTTTAAAACCTCAAAATTATCGTTATTTTTTTTAATTTTTTTCACCAAATCATTCTTGACGTCTGAAAGATAAGGGACAAAAGATTTCGAAATTATGCAACTAGATCTTTTGTATTACATATTTTGTGTATATCTTAATTATTGTTGAGGTTCTCTTACTTCTGAATAGAGTATGCGCACTATTAAACATATGTATTTTCCAATATTACTTATTCATTCGACAAATAAAGTAACATTCAAAATTAGTGTTACAAAAATTCCTAAAGTTGCAATTTGCACTGGGATCGCCTGGTTGGTAGGGCGCTGGGCTCATGTCCAAGAGTTCGTGGGTTCCATACCAGGCCAGCCGAAGACTCCCCATGCAGTAAATGGTGACTGATGCTCGTTAAATCTGTGGAGTCTCGAAGTCCTCCATGTTCCCATAACAAATAAATACCTCTGGGGGTACTGATCCAGGAGTTTCTTTGTCTTCCGGAGAAAGATGGTTTGAGACAAACTAAGTTTCCTTAAGTTAAATTACAAATGTAAGAAAATATTTCTACTTTTACAAACATCGTGTGCGCATTCTTATTGATATCAAATCATATATTTTTTTGTAAATAAATAATTTATCAATTTATATTTATTCATAAAATTAATTAATATCTGGCAATTTTTTAAATAAAATATTATAAATTTACGAATGGTTTAAGTTTACTTAATGCGTAACACACTAAAAGTGATACATTACTAAGTTGTGTTATTTAAAATATGTCAATTGAAAAGATTAAAAATGTGAATGATTTTGTTTCCATTATTCGTCCGAAATGAATATTCTGTGTTGAGCAGTACCAAATGTTTGTATGTTGCATCTCTAATTTAGTAGCAGCAATTGTTGAGCTAGTTGTATCTATTTACAATTTAAAAACTTCTTGAAAAAGTTTTTAGCAATTTTTGCAATAACAGGACCCTATTTTCACAAATTCCGCTTATTTTATATTCACAAATTATGAATAGTTTTTTCACAATTTTACAAAAACAGGACCTTTCACAAAATGTCTGGACAGACCCCTGATAATGATTTATTAAGATCCAAGGATTCCTCCTGTATTGAATTCGTTCCTTTCGACCTTTTTTCAGTAGTTACCTTTCCTTTAATATTAGATATCCACTGCGTCGAGGATCTTGTTGGTTGATGAATCGGCCGGAAATCTATTTTCTTTTGTCCAATCCTTTCATTCATTTCCCCTACAAAATAAATTAATCATTCCCTATCTTTTCATAAAACTCAGAGGAGATTTATGTTTGTTTTTATTGGCGTGAAAATCTACTAATGAGACAAAATTTACTCCCGTAACGACTCTTGGTACCCCCGAATCATTTCATTTCACCCTCAAACCTCCTTTAAACGCAATTAGACGAAACAAAAATAAACGGACCTAAACCCGGAACAATTAGAACTGACACACTTCATTCATCTAAAAAACTTTTTCTTTTCACTTGTATTGTAATGCTTATCTCCAAAACGCTTGTAGCATTAATTACTTTTTGTGAGAAAGAAGTTTCAGTATCGCTCTTTAACGGTAAGTATTATTCTGAATCGTTTTACGGTTTAGTTTTATAATTGCTCGAATATTTTTCAATGTAATTAATATCATAATTCAAATTCTTATCGTACAAAGTTATTTTAATGTATACTGAATTTTGCGGTTACGACTAAAAATGTAAAGTTTTATTTATCGATCTGTTGTTTATGTATGGTACATTTTACTAATTGGACTACATTTACTAGTTGGACTAGTAGTTTTTACTAAGTTTTGTTACAATTATGTGTGTAGGCTGGGATAGCCTGGCCGGCAGGGTGCTGGACCCATGTCCGAGAGTTCGTGGGTTCGAACCCCGCCGGCTGAAGACTCCCCGTGTAGTAAATGGTGACTGATGCACGTTAAATCTGTCGAGTCGCAAAGTCCTCCAGGCTCCCATAACAAAACAAACCTCTGAGGGTACTGTATTGGAGATCTATCGTTCTCTGATCCAGGTCAAAAATTACGATCTGTGGATGAATGAATGGATGTATGAATGGGTCCGCCCTATAAACGGGCGTGACGTGTGTGAGGCTGAAGTCGAATTCTTGGCCATAGATGGCGCCACTGAAAAACAAGAATCACACACTCTGCCTTGAATTTTGCTCGGTTTCACCAAGCAAACTTGCTAGTGTGGCAAATAACATTAGAAACAACAACAATTATGTGTTGAGGGAGTATGTTTTGATGCGTGCTTTGCACCAATTAAGCTTTTTTTTTTTTTTTTTTTTTTAAATGAAGTGGGAAAATGCGCATATCCTTGAACCGTATATGAATTTAATTAATTTAGTATTATTTAATTATTTTAGTAATTTCTAGTAATTAGTATTTTCGTAATTTTAGTAATTATAATATATTTAATTATTTTAGTAATTTTGTTTAAATTATGACATACTTTTAACTATTGTTATTAGTTATTATCTTAGTTATTAGTTATACCTCTTAACAAATTCTAATGAATGTGCAAAATATATTCTATAAGTTTATGTAGTATTTATGTTAGTAAAATATAAGCTTGGCAGCTCCCCTAATATGTTGTGAAAATTATTAGTTTTTCTTAGTTTATGTCAGCTAGCTTGGTATATGTTGAGTATAAAGGTGCTAATGTCCGATGCGGCTGTACTGCGCCAAACACAGCCATCATCATGTACTTAATGTAACAACAAATGATTGTTTGGTATAAACCCTGAAAATGGCATTTACAACAATGAAATTTATTGAGATTTTAAAATTATGTTATTGTTGCTTATCCTCTTAATCTGACATATTTCAGATAAGCTCCAAAATGCCGATGACCGCAAGAAAATCCGCAACAAAAAGATCTTAGGTAAAGTAAGGGGATCTTAAGTAAGATCCACCTTATAAAATCCAAGGCAAACCTAGAATATGTCGAAACTGGTTGAACACAGCCTTTTTAGCAAGCAGGAAATTACTTTAAAATTATGCTCTTTCTGATAAACTAATGCGTGGAATAGCCATCGAAAAGAATTGTTGATAAAAACTTAAAAAATTCTTGGTTTATTTTCATAATTAATATTTATTTTATGGATAAATACAGAATATCCTATTTTCTGAGAATGACTCTAATAGGCATTAAACTGAAATGAGGAAATAAAATTGTTTTGAAATTCACGTTTTTTAAGTCACAACGAAAAGCGTGAACCGCCTGCTTTTCGCTATTAACTTCTATCACCACCAAAAGTTTCCTTTCGTTTTATAGAAAACGATGCGACTTGCGTTTTTCGTTATCGATGCAGACATTCGTCCATTTCATGTCATCCCCCTCAAAAATGGGATCAATTTTTGAGAGGGACGAAATTAAATTTCAGTCACAATAGTTTCCTAAATTTTAGACATAAGAGAAACAAATTCTTAAATATATGTACTAAGTACCTGCAAAAAGTTTAATTACTTATTTATTTTTTTTATCTATTCCTTGTTCATAACTTTAAGGAATTTAAGTCGATGATAAAAGATTCCTATTTTTTGAAGGGGTTATATACACACCGCCCTCCCCCCCCCCTCTTACCTACGAAGCTCATGGCCGCAGAGGTGCCAATTATTGCAATTCGTAATTATTGCAATTTACTTGTCAAGATTACGGTTTTATGGTTTAGTAATAAAAATTACGGTTTTTGAGAATTTTCGTAATCAGTTAATAAGTTATAACTATCAACTGTTCAGGGGTCTGTTTAGAAGAAATTTGGGTCCGTTAACGGACCCTTCACGAAATATCTTTTCATAAAAACGGACCCTTCACAAAATATTTTAACTTAAAAACGGACCCTTCACAAAATGATTTTTCTTTTAATCGGACCCTTCACAAATTTTTTTATCTTCATTATTATTTTATTAATCGAATAAATCCTTTCCAGGGCAGAAAACAAGAAAGATGGACGTAAACGAATTTAGTTTTGTCTTCGACAGACGATTCTTCCATTATTCGTTCGAAATGAATATTCTGCGTTCAGCAGTATAGGCTAAATACCAAATATTTGTATGTTGCATCTCTAATTTAGAGGCAGCAATTGTTGTTTATTTTTTAAAATTTAATTTTTTTAATTATAATTTTACAGTGATGAGCATAATCTTGTATGTCTTTACAATTTAAAAACTCCTTGAAAAAGTTTTTTTTTTTTTTTTTTGCAATAACGGACCCTATTTGCACAAATTCATAAAAGCGGACCCTAGTTGAAAGAATGTGACTAATTTTTTCACAATTTCGCGAAAAACGGACCTTTCACAAAATGTCTAGACAGACTCCTGCTGTTATAAAATTTTGTTGTTAGCAGTGAATATTCTTTGTCTAATAAAGTGATGTATAATATTATTACTAGGTGTAGAATTCAGTATAGTAGGTGTTTTTTATACTTTTTTTACTATACTTTTTGTTTATTATACTACCCAAGTTTCTCTAAGAGTTTTTACTGTACTTAGTTCGCGATAGAATTAAATATTGTAAAAACTCCTTGAAATGGTGCTTTTTTTGTATTTTGTTAACGTTATATGTATTATTGTACTGCTGATTACGATTAGTCTGGAAAGTTGGTCCCTCTGTGGGTGTAACAAAATTTTTAATATATTTTCTCATTTCTAGTCCATTTAGAAAGCGTGGCTTTTCAAAATTTTTTTCCTTCAATTTAATTTTGTTAACTCATTCTAGTTTCCTCGCTTGATCAAGTCTGTGACGGCTGGGAAAATACATTTTCTGTATAGAATATTTTACTAGACCAACATTCCTTGACTTAAATTTTGTTTTATGGAACAATGCATTTTGTCTCAAAATTTCCTGTCTGCGATTGTAGGAAGCATTTACGACTGATTTTCTTTACACCAACAGAAATTCTTCCCACTTGTTTCTGAAAACCATTGTAAAATTATTTTCCCTCTTTTTCAGTTTTATCAGTATCAAAACAAATATTAGATATAAAGGCTTTGTTTACTTTTCACTTAAAAGGAGATAAAGACTTCCTATTTGCTTGTCGATCAGCTTTTTATTGTGTAACGTCTATTTTTTTATTTTTTTATCTTTTATACAATTGAATTTGTTCCTTGCGAGACTATTGTAAAAGTAGTTGATTAAGCTGTTTTAGGCTGTTCTTCAAAGGTTCTATTCCATGGACCAGTAGTCGAAAAGTTTTCGATACTCCTGCTCCAGCTCCGCTTCCTGATAATAAGCTCCACTAATGCATCAGCTCCAGCGATTTTACATTTGTGCTCTATATTTCCATGTGCTCTTTTGAGTTAGAATTTAATTTAAATTTTTTTTTAAAAGATGAACATTAAAAAATATTTAAATAATCATCAATTCACACAGAAAATAATTAATTTTATCATAAATTTAATTCACAGTTGAGTTATATGTTCATTCTTAAGAAAACAAAATTGAATCTAATAAACACAGAGATGCAAACTGCTCCGGATTCGACAAAATATTTAAAAAAAATCTATACTTAATGCATGCGTAATATGCATACTAAATGCATACTACGTACTTAAATTTGCTGAGTTTTGGTTATTTTTACCAAAAAAGCCTCAACGCGGCTTAACTACAACAAAGTGGTAAGTAAAAACCCTATCAATCGAATTTACCGTGCGCAGTTCCGCACACGCGTCTTCTGGTTGACGGCTGTGTGGTTTCCTTGACCGAGGGGACTGGGTCCTTCGGACCTCCGGAATGTTGGGGATGCTGAGATACTACGCAGTGGTCACGAAAAGTCGTAAGCCTGCTACTTGGGTCGGCTGGCCACCTGCGGTGACCAAACCAAGAATCCTACATTAAAAGACTCCACTGTCCGGTGCAAGTTGGCAAAATCTCCTGTATTCGAACTTAAATCATTCCAAATGTATTTTAATGCCGAGTAGTCTTTCTACAGTAACAAGGATAACAGGCAATATCATTATAAAGTTGCACACCTCTTGAATGTTTGTAGGACTCAATGAAATTGCTGGTGCCCTGAAGCACGCGAAAGTTTAGAACTCATGGTAAAATTCAGTTCCGGAGTGTTCCAGATCCCGGTTTCGGCTCCGGATAGAGACATTACTCTTGAATTATTCTTTGATGAATGAAAAATATGTATGGAATATCTCTTTTTAGCGAATGATATATTTTGTAGACCTAGTGAATTTCAATTTTAGTCAGTAGCCAGCTACCGGTAGACTTTAATAACTTAATAACCACTTTTTCCTCTAATGAGTCGGTGACCGATATCGATAGGTCCTTTTCATTTAATAGCCACTTTTTTTTTGTTGCTTGGATTAAATATTTTTTTTAAAAAGCAAATTCAAATTAGAAATAATTTACTTAGGAAAACAATTTTTAGAGGTAGTTACACAGAAATTAACTTATCGACATTTGTTGAATTTTTGTTACCACTTTTTAAAATATATAAGACCAGCGGGGAACCCTGCAATATAACTTTTAAATCTATTTTTAGTTGTTCTCTGCCTCTATGTCTTGTCTCTAGCGTGAATTGGGAAAAATGGTGTTTGCATTAAAATTTTAATTTTGTCTCCAAAAGCAGATTTTTTTCTTTCTAATATTACGAGTGAAATTATGATTAAGTTATTGATTGAATAAATATTTTTTTGTTATTCTACATGTATTTAATAATGTATAATTTAATGAAAGAATGTCTGTAAAAGTAAGCAAGTGAATGGTATCGTTGAGAATATGAAATTCCTCTCTGAAATTCTCTAACTGCAGGATCAAAAACTTCTTGGATTCTCTCTGGATTAAAGTTAATGATTATGTCTCGATTAATGTTATATGTTGTTCATGTAGTTTGCTTTTTTACATTGTTCTGATGTGATACAATTAAAAATAAATGAAATGATAATTTAAGCAATCAAACATTTTAATTTTTTTTTATGATTAGGAAGTTCAGTATTTTGTTAAGATTTTGAATTGAATAAATTGTTTTTCTAAGTGATTAAAAAATCTTTTTGTTTTCTTAGATTATGCCAGAAATTCAAAAGTGCTTTGTAGAAGTTGAACAAAGTAAGTTTTTTTCATGCTTAATTTTTCTTAATAATTAATTTATTAATTCTGAATAATAATATGGTTCTCACCATCCTCACTCTTTCTACTTTCTTTTTTAAAGAAAAAAAATTAAATTAAAAATAATTATTAATTTAAAAAAAAACTTATACATTTTGAGTAGACATTATGGTGAGCTGATAATTTTTTTCTGAATTTTTATTATTTTAGTCTTTTTACTTATTATTTTAGCCTTAACAAATGGGTGTTATATATTTTTTTCTTCCAGAAGGCAATGCATTTATTTACGGATTATGATAATTCTTCATTCAGTGATTTCTTTAGCTGTGTACATTTATATATATTTTTTTCCTTAGTGATTCGAGAAATAAGTATGCCTTTGTATCGAATGCCTTAAAATTTCTTTAGTTGTAGAAATTAAAGTAAATAATGAATAAAATACAGCTTATAAAGCTAACAAACAACTTGTAAAATTAAAGTTAATTTATGATCATTCTATAACGATATTTTAAAGAATTCAAAGTAATTTTCTGTGTATGTATTTAAAGTAATTTTGTGTATGTATTTAAAGTAATTTTGTGTATGTATTTCCTAAAAAATTATTTCTAAAATTATCTAAGAAATGATTATAAACACAGCCGATTTAATATTTTTGTTTTGTATTGTTTGTTTTTACCACATGTTAAAATTAATAGCGGGAAGACATTTTTTTTGTATGCAGTTAATAATTATAAAATTTAATTAATCCTAATCTATTAATTAAAATTTGTAACGATATTTTTCTACCTTGTTTAATGCTGATGGAATGATTTTTTTTGTTAATTTTTAAGGTGTAAAAATTTTACATTACATGCAAATTATTTCTGGTAAAATCTAACTTTTGACATAAATTGATTGAATAATTTCCGAGAAAAAGTTGTTAAATAACTTGATAAAAATCTTTTTTTAAAACTTATTTTTTTAAAAAAGAATCTAAAATAATTTTTTTTTTTTTTAAATCATCATTACATCTCTGGTCAATTACAAAATTCCAATTTTCGCGAGAAAATGTACGTAATTTAATAGGATATAAACCCATTTATGCATTTAATTACAACAAATGAATGTTTTATCGTTATTTTAACTCCTCAGTGTTATATTTCTCTTACATAGATGGACTGAAAGAAATAAGCAATTCCAATGTTTGCCATCATTTTCTGCGTTATCTTAATGTCTGATTATTTTACCCAGATAGGACTGACAATCTTGACTGCTAACTTTTAGCCATCTTTAGATCATCCCCCTAAACTTGAATTACGGTTAGAAACCTAAAACCAGAAGGGAAACCCTGCTAGTTTTTCCCAGAAAGACATCGTCTGGGATGCACTTTTCAAATGTATCTTTACTGCCGTTCCATTTTCATTTCTGTTTATTTTCTTCGTCTGTCTTTATTTTCTTTTTTCGGAGGGCACTAAAACTGCTTTTAAGTCAATTTTCTTCTACTAGTCAGTCAGCCATGCGTATTGCAGAAGTCGCTGACATTTGCATCAAAGTCGACGTGATATGAATGTGCAATCTGTGATGATGAGAGAGTTTTTGTGGAAAAAAGGAACCGATTGAAGTTTGAGATTAGTCTTTTCGAGATATAATGCGAAGATAAATATGGCAATTTGAAGCATGTCTTTGAATATGTCGATCAGGTATGACATAAACCTCATAGATATAGTGTAATACTTTTTTCATAAAAAGAATTATCAAGGTTTGTTATTTTTATCAATTTTATTTTTATCAAATAAGTTTTAGCTGTTTTGCTTCGTGTATAAGCATGTTTAAGTTGTCTCTTTCCTAACTTTAATAAGGAAATGTGTTTTCCTTTTTTTTTTCTTTAATTATACTGATATTGGTTCAAAAGCTATAGAATATTTTTATATGCTAAAAATTCTCAAAGGCTTGTCTTTAGCTATACGAGCTTCCTCCAGTGTAATTTTTCTTCCCCTTTTACGTCTGATTTAGTTTACATCGCCGATTTATCAGTTTATCTAGATTGTGTAATGTCGTATGTTTGGCACATTATGGTCGCGAATGTCAAAATCAAAATATAAACTTTTTATTTAACTAAACTATGCGCGAAAATCAATTTTTAAAAAAAATCGCCTTTGCCTATTAAGAATGACATAAACATCATAGATATAAATATGGCAATACTTTTTTGATAAGGATTATCAAGATTGGCAATATTTGTATCAATTCTATTTTCATCGATTAAGTTTTTATCTTATTTATTTTTTATCTTATTTACAAAGCGTGTAACATTTTGATTCATCATATAAACATATGATTAATCTCAAATGGAATAATTATACGTTTTCAAAAATTTGGATTCGCTAATAGTTTCAAGTTAAAAATCTAGCGTTGTTTGGAAATTTCTCAACGAAAAGTGTTTACTCCAATTGAATTACTAATGTTTTATATATTTCTTTAGAACCCTTGCTAATAGCAGAAAAATAAAATAAGTGAAAAATATACCTTACAGTGTTAATAAAAAAAATGATGTGTTTACGCACCGTTGACCGAAAATCAGTTAGTACGAGAAGTTTTTTTTTTCTTTTTAGATATTATTCAACAAAATTGGCGGAATAGTTTTTTATGCTGAAATTTTTAAGATTTGTATTTGTATTTATAGTGTAGGCTCTATTTGCTGACATTTTTCCTTCCCCCTCCCCTATGCCTGACTTTGTTTACAACATTCAACTTACGTATAGTGCAGTGCATAATGTTTTATGTTAGGCACACAGCGCATTTCGATTTCAGACATTGTGCCATTAAACTCTACATTCAAGTCTACATACATTTAAAAATACTAAAATCTAATTATTTTTTTTATTCTTAAAAATTGTTTCAATCCCTAAGAACACGTATTCATAAAAATATATATATATATTTTAATAAGCTATATTTTTGAATTTGATCTTTGATTTTTCCTCTTTCTCTTATTTTATTTATTTATTATTTTTTTTTCACCATTTGATTTTAATCAAATAAATCATGCCCACCTACAAAATTTCAAAAATATGGATTTAAAGAACTTCCGAGAAATGAAAACTTAAAATTTGAATTTTTATTAATATTTATCACTTTTCTTTGTAAATATTCAACCAGCTAATATTTTTTAAAAAAAATATGATTTTGTCATTTAAAATTAAGTAGTTTCGTTTGATTTAAATCAATTTTTTACTTCTAACTTAGATTTTTTTAAATTTAAATAAAGCAGTACATATATTTTTTGCACAGAATTTTTTGCTGACAAACTAGCTGCCGAAGGCATCTAGTTTAAAATATATTTTTAACTAAATTTAAAATTTAAGTTTAAAATATTTTTTAAACTAGATCCCTTCGTCATTAGTTTAAAAAACATTTTAATAAATGTTTCTATTTATGAATTCTTTTGTTTAGTTTTGTAATTCATGCTAAAACATTTTTAGTTAGCACAAAAATATGCATAACTTTATAAAGTTGACATAGTTACACAGTGTAAACCTAATGATAGTGGATCTAATTAATGAAGTATTAAACAAAATAGTATGTAAGTATACGATTTTTTAATAAAAAAAAACAAAAAAAAAACAAGTAGTGAAAATTACTGGCAATCAAAGAGGTTATTAGCGACAATTTGAAAACTATTTTTTTTTCCTTCATTTGTTTTTATACATTCTGTAAGAGGGCAAGATATTGAATCTGTCTGTGGTGAATGTTATTCTTTTGCTTTTTTTAAAATTTGTTTTGTAGTTCAACATATTAATAAATTTGCTCATTAAATCGAATCCGATATGTCTATTGCATCGGTTCCCAAACGGTGTTTCGTGGAACACGGAAGGGGGGGGGGTTCTGTGAAAGGCTCGCAGGGGTTCCCAAAGTAAAGAATTTTTTTTAGCTAGCTATAATTCTCGAAACCTACAATTAGGTTTTTTAAATGTCCTATTTTAACCCAATTTTAGGACTAATTTTGATAAAATCATAAAAATTTCATTTTTCATTTAATCACTAAATACTTTCAAAATAATTAATAAAATTTAGATCAGTACATGTTTTCAAAATAATTTGTCTTTCATTAATTAATGTATTCACAATTGTAAAAACGGCCGATCATTTAGGGTTCTACAAAAAATAAATAAACAAATAAAATAAAATAAATGAAATGAAATGAATTGAATTGCTGGTCTAGTGTATCGAAAAAAAAAGCTGTTCCACTGTTACTATATTATATTATAATTCGGCTAAGGGAAAAAAAGTGTGTAAAATTGAAAATTTGCACCCAACCTATGTAGACAACTCTTTGACTTCTTGACCCAAGGTGGGGCGTAAAATTTCTAACGGAAATAGCTTTCAGAAACATGACCTGAAAAGGGTGTATTGATGTGATGTATGACTCTGAACGGTTCCAGACACGGTAGAAATTCGAGAACTTGTCGGCAATATTCTCTCCTGAGGCTTATCTTTTTCCTCTACGTCCTCTGATCCTGTTTAAATAGTACATATTTCAGCACTTTTTCATGCCCCATTCTATGAAATTCGATGTTAATTCAATCTTGGAAAATCTGAAATCTTTCTTGTGAATCTTAAATCTTGAAGCCCAAGTTAAGTATCTGTTTCTCGAGAAAAGTCATTGTGTATGCTAAAGCTCTATATAAAGTAGTAAGTCTCCTTATTGACAATTTTTTAAAAAAAGTAATTGGTAAAAACAGTCTTATAATATTTTAAAATTAAATCTGAAACTAGATGAGTTACATGATTCAGCATTATTTGTCCTACTGTTACAGGACAGTGTCTTATTTATTTTAATATTGAGTTTAAAAATCTTTATTCTGTTTTTTCTTTAACGAAAATATCTAGATTTTACCGGTGTTAACTTTTTGACGTCAAAAACGTTAACGTGACTAAATGTTGAAAAATGTAAAAAAAAAAAAAAAAAAAAAATTTATGAAAAATATCGTTTATTTAAACAGCCATGCGAGATTGAACAACATACTTTAAATTTAAATCATTTTAGTTTGAATTCATAAATTATGCTACTTACAAATGATCAAATATACTTTCTTTGATTTTTATGGAAACCTTTATATAGCTTTAAGGGAAAAAGAATATGGTAAATTTTAAAATTAAGATATAGCTAAAAATTTGCCCTAAAATTCTATTGGAAAAAAAAAAAAAAAAAAAACTGTGATAATAAATAAAAGTGAGTTGAAATGAAACATTGCCTATACACGAATTGTTAGAAACTTTTCGGTAGTTTAATAAAATAAAGTAGTAATAGTAATATTAATTGCTTTTTATAAGTGGTCTCTTTTTTTTTAAAAAAAAAAAAAATTAATTTCTATTGATATATTTCTATTATCTGTGTATACTTAAAGAGATTAATAGAACTAAAATAAAGCCGTTTTGAACATGGCACACATGCACAATAAGAATTTAACACATTGATCATAAGAATTTAACACAAAATTATTTCAACACATTGTAATTTCGAATTTGAGGATTGTGCTAACGTGAATTTTGTTTTTAAAATTGAAAATTTCTTTTTTGAATAATTAATGCATTTTACTACGAACAAAATATTTAAAAAAAAAAAGTTAGAAATGTAAAGTTGAAAACTAGAAAAGTTTTATTATTTTAAGTAAATATTAGATAAAATTTAGGAACATCAGAAAATTAGTAATGAAATGTGAGCTGTTGGTAAAAACTGTGCAATCTTTTCACGTTGCTAAGAAGTTGTTTAATGGTGTCACAATTTAAATCATAGTTAAATTGCACAGACTTTAACTTGCAACAAACCATCGAATAAATAGTGCTACTATTCGTACAGTGAGGGGAAAAATTATCTTAACTAACTCCCAGTCGCAGAATTTTTTCTTCCAGCTTTCTACGACAAACCTCTCTAATACTAATATCTTTCCTGGGAGATACTTTTAATAATAATAAATATACATGTTATTAATTTAAAGTAACAGAAGCGTCAACATCAAGAGAAAAAAAAAAACTTTTCGGAAAAAATAATGTAATTTTTTGAATTGAATTTGTTATATTTTTTTATTTCAATATTATAAGCGATTTCTCGCATTTTACAGGGGAAAAGCACACAAATTATTTCCTTTTTCTTTTTTTGTGAGTCAACATCAAATTTAAATACAAATTAAAAATTGTGAAATCTATAACAGTAACTACCAAAAAATGTTATACGGCGAAATTACGCGAATCGAACTCTTTAAAGAGGGGGTTACAAATGCTTGTTTTCATTTCAAGATACAGCTGTTGTAATAAATAATATCAGAATAAAAATATCGAATTTTAAAAACTGTGTGAAAATCAATAGCAATAACTGCCAAAACGATGCGCGAGAATGGTATCTTTTGAATATAATTCTGAAGAAAAGTAAAATCTTTCGAAAATTTCTGTAGAAAAGAAAACCAAAATTTTTGAATTCCCAAAGGGAAAAATCTTTCTGCAAGAACTCAGTAACGTTTTGTGACAATTCTGCCACGGGGAACTAGCCTATGTTCTAATGTTAAGTTTTTCATGAACTAAGTTTTAATTTTAATGATTTAAAGGGTAGACCTTAAATATGCTGATCAAATTGATATTAAAAAGGTTTCGGAATAAGCACAATAACGTACTTTCTCTGAATGAACAAAACTTTTTTCTCTCGATGTATTTTGATTTCTGTCCATTAAAATATGGGGGTAGGCGCATTCTTGAAAATATATTTCCTATAGTTTAGTCAGATGAGCTATCGAAAGTTTAGAACCCCAGAGGTGATTGCGCTCCTGAAGTTTCCGGAAATCCTATGTTCAGAAGTTTCAAGAAATCATAGATCACATTTATGTATAAAAATTCTTGTATATTTTATTTAAAAACATTAGAACTAGAATTTATACTTTGCATCTTTCAATTGTAAATATTTTTTCTGATAGAATACTAAATGTGATTGAAGATAAAAGTAAACTAATACATAATTATTCATTTAAATTATGCTGTATATAATTTATTTAGAATTTAATGTTCTGAAAATATCAGATTTAAATTTATAAAGACATTAATTTTTTGAAATGCGCCATTAATGATTTTGCTCAACAAATTTTCAGGATTTTTGAGTTGGACTCACAATCTCCCCTGGACCCCTTAATGTCAATTTCATTTTGTGCGTATTTCGCTTAACTCTGGAAGTTTTTTTTCAGCGAAAATTTTTTTGTATACAATTATAAAATTTACATATTTCAAGGTAATATCATGTTAAAAAAATTTTTCAATAACAATTTATTATTTTAACTTAAAAATAATAAATATCAAAAAATATCTAACATGCATGAAGCAAATGTATAACATATATTGTAAAAGTTACTTCAAGCGATATCTTTGCTTCGTTTGATTTTGCATTTTGCTAAAATTCTTTTATTGCATTATCTTTCTTTTCTAATATTTCTATTTACGTTTTTTTTTTAAAAGCATTTTCCTAATTTATCAACACAAATCTATGACCTGATCCATGTATGTAGTACATCGAAAAGAAAAATTTTGAAACAAAATACTAGTGCATAAAATTTTCTCTGCAACTAATATATTTTTTTTTATCCATTCATTTATTTTTTTATTTATGTGATGGTTTAATTATATAAAATACTAATGGTGTTTTTATTTTATTTACAGTGCTTCCTCTCATCTCCAACATCAGGGTAACATAAATTACCACATGTTTTTATCTCAGTCCATATTAGTGTATTCATAGAAAAGATCATGTCAAGAAAGTGTCATTTTTGTATTCATCAGGATGGAGCTTAAAGTATGGGTTGATGGAATACAGAGGGTTGTTTGCGGAGTCACAGATTCTTCTACGTGCCAAGATGTTGTTTATGCCTTGGCTCATGCCACAGGCCAAACAGGTCGCTTTACTTTGGTGGAAAAGTGGAGGAATAGTGAACGTCTGCTTGCACCCCATGAACAACCTTTGAAAGTCCTAACAAAATGGGGTGAATATGCGAATGATGTGCATTTTGTGATGCGAAAATCTTCTAATGAAGGAAAGCAATTATCCTCTAGTAATAATCAGACTCAAAACAATAAAAGGCAGCATGATTTCCTTCGTAGCTTCTCACCTAGCAGTGGTAATGGTAACAATAAACAAAAAATTCCCTTAAACAATAAAGAAATTAAAAAATCTCTGACTTTTAGTTGTGGCCATGGGAGTAGTGGTAGTGTCAGCAGTGAAAATTCCACACCACCCATCATCACTGAATGTGCTCAATCGAACTGTGAGACCTCAACTAATCGGAATGCCAAAAACAGGGAAAGTCGTTCAAAGCAAGACCTTCCCAAGGGAGTCGTGAGAGGGATACCCCAAAAACCTAGAGATAGTGAGAGTCCGAATTCAATTGATTCGAAAATCGAAAGGCCAAAATATCCTCCATCCTATGATGAGGCTGTTTCCCGTTCCAGTGTTCGTTTTCCATCTAGTCATTTAACTTTTGCTGCTCCATCAACTTCACAAGATGATGAGTCTCCTTCTAGTAAGAGACCACATCTTGCCAACAGAACTGACCAATTCACGCCAATAGATAGGGGATCTCCTACAAGTCAATCGCAGATCCCTAGGCAAACGAACAATTACAGAAGTCCTCTAAAAGTTGAACAAAGTCTCGACTTTATTGCAAAGAGTCCTGACCGCACATCTGCTGCGAATGAACGATTGAGTTTGTCGCCAAGTAGAGCCAAATCTCCTAGTAAATCGCCTGACAAAATTATACAAACTAATCATATTGATGACTCATTAAAGTCTAAGAAAGTCACTCCTTCTAAAGTGGAGAATGAAAAACGAATATCCTTAGAAAACAAAAATACTCCTAGAAAAACTTCTTCTCAATCAGATGATACTAATCGTGATCCTCAATATCAAGATTTACTTCGTCTTGTGTCACTTCAGAGAGAAAAACTTGATAATCAACAATCGGAAATAACACAATTTGATGCAGGTATATATAATTATGATTTTGGAAGTGTTTCTACTTTTGTGATAGTTATTGTTTTTTTTTTATATACATGTTCACTCATGCACTCAGATATTTTTAATTACTTGTTTTGTTAATTCCAATGCCCAGCTGGGGAATGGCCTACGTCATACAGGCATCTGTAGGGCAGATTTGTTTTGATAATGCATATTTTGCAATTAAGTGAACATTTATGGATAGTATTAGGATTAATTGTAAAATTTGAAGATTATAAAAAAAGATTAATACATTTTGGAAGCCAAATACATTCATTATACAGGGCTGATTGTGCTCCGGAAAAAATACGGATTTCCGGATTTTTCGCTAACAGTGATCCGGAAGTTTTTGGAGATCGAAGGTCCAGACGTTTCAAAAAAATCATTAATCACAGAAGTTTCCGGAAATCAAATTTTCAAAGGTGGAACTTAAAAACACAGTTTATTTTATTTGTTTGTAAAGGAGAGCCATAGAGTTACTTTATAAGCTTATATTCATGATTAATATTCATTTTTTATCAGTAAATTGTTGTTATAGTCATAAACACAAGAAAGAAAGACATATTTGTAAATTTTAATCACTTCTCCAGGTCATTATAGGTATGTGTAAATGGTATAGGTATGTGTAAAATTTTAAATATATTTTAAGTAAACTAAGAAATATTGAGAAAAAGGAAGAAAAAAAAACCTTGTGTAAATTTTTTTTCTAATTATTCAATTTAAACTGTTTTTTTTTTTTTTTTTTTTTAAAAAAAACTCAAAAAATTTTTCCGGAATTTTAACTTGAGCTCACAATCACCCCTGATTATACTACATTGTAACTTTGTCCATACTTTTTGATTATGATCAGAAGTTTATTTTTTAAAAGTATTTTCTGTTTTCAGTTTATATTGTAGCATTGCAGTGAATGTCTGTGTCAAAGTGTTAAAAATCTTATCGTTTTTCTTAAATAATAGTATTTTTTTTAAAAAAGAATTAGATTTTTGATAAAATTAGAAGTATTCAGTTGTGATTCTTTTTCAAAGTATAGGAAATGGATGTTAACTATTTAATGTTTATAAATTATTAATTCTTTATTAAATTAATTTTGAAAGCATAATTTATACTTAAGTTTAAATGAATATAATGCATTTGAACTATAATTTATGAATTAATGGATGAAAGGAGGAAAAGGCAATAATTGTATGATTCTCAATTGCAGCAGCAATGACTAAATTGTTTCACTGTTTTTTTGTTCTTCCACTATTAATTCAGTTAAAGATTTTATTAACTATACATAGAGTAACTAGTAGTAACTAGTAACACACAAGAACAGAAAATAACATTACTAACAGTACATAACATTACTAATTGTTGACATTTAAAGTTGGACATTATTTTCACATTCTATGTATTGTCAAGGAGAAAAAAACATTTTATACGAATTGGCTAAATTTGGCTAAAATACGAATTTTATAATTTTAGAATGAACCTAATTTTGTTTAATATTTATCTATTTAAATACATTAAACATTGCCTTAACCTTTTGATTTGACTTTAATGATAAGTGAATAATATATATAAAAATTTTTTTCCAAGTGATTTAAATGTGATTTAAAGCACTGTCAATGGTTTAAAAATATTTTAAAAGCAAACAACACTTGTGTGAAAATAAATTACTGCTGTTAAAACTAGAATTGAGAAGCTTTACAGAAGACATGTTAAGTAATAATTCAGCAATACCGAAGAAGCCAACTTAATAATAGTATTTAGATACAGGAGATTACTCTTTTACTTAACAAAATTTTTTGTTATTGAAAATACCTGAGTAAAAGACTTGACCAAACAAATGTATTTCCTGTTATAGCAAATCATAAAATGTTCTTAATATTGAAAATAGTATTTTGCAAAATGCAAATTAACCTGTTTCTGAGCTAAGCGCTTCCTACATTCTTTCAATTACATTTTTTAAAATTAAAAAAAGAAAATCTGCTATTGAAAATTTTTAATAAATTTTAGTATTAAAATGAGCATTATATTGCAAGGTAGAAAACAAACAAAAAGAAAAGTTTTGAAAATAAATTTTGTGTATGGTATAATAATATGTGTTGATGTGTCTTACAATATATATGTGGATGTTTTATTGTAAAAATGGGTAAAAAACTACTCATAAACGTGTATTAACAAACATATATTAATTCTATTTTAAGCATCATTTTGAAAAAATTCTTCGCTAAATTTTTTAAAAAAAATATTGAAATATTAAGAATGCCTCAACTTAATAAATTTTTCCAAAATATTCATTTTTTTAAAAATTGTTTTATTTTCAGAAGTTATTTACTGGGAAGGTAAATTACAAGAACAGGAAGAGAAATTGAGCCTCTTACAGGAGGAGGTGTGCCATTTGGAAAGAACCCATCATGAACAAGAGGGAGAACTTATTCAGTTGGATCGTAGATCTTTCAGTGAAGAAGTTGACTTAGGGCGTCAAGAAGAACGCACATTGAGGTATAAATAAATGATTATTCTCAAGGAATTCAATATTCATATTGATAATTTCAAAGTTATATTTTGTCATCATCAATATGTTAATTAAATTTATATATTAAGTGCAAATTGTGAGCCAAGTAATTAACTGTTTAAAATATGCTTTGTTGAACATTTTAAAGTGAGTTATTATATATATGTATGTGTGTATGTATCTATATATGTGTTTATGCATCTATGTATATGTATGTGTGTATGTATACAGTCAAACTGTGATCCATTGTTCCCAAATCTTCCCTTTTTCCATATGCATAGTCTTGTTTTAACGGTGCTGTCAAAAATGGTATTCTTATAATTTTATAAAACCTGTTTAGATCTTTTTTAAACTAGCAGATTCTCGTTTCTATTCAGAAATTCTACCGACACATGAAAAGATATTAAAGTCAATTTGTTTTGAGAAGAAAAACTATCACTTCTTATGCTAATAATGAAGAAAATGATGATTTGTTACAGTTTGGTTTGATGTTTAAGTATCAATTGATAAAAATGTTGAAACTTGTGGTGTTATCGGTTCAAGAAATATTTGCAAAAGCGGAAGAAATGCCAACTGATTCCAATGAAGACCAAACTTAATGCAACCCATTAGAGCAAGCATTTGTGGAAGGTCTTAAAGCCTTTAAAACAATGAGGAATTTTTCGTATTCACAATACCTTTCTGAAAATGATCAGCAATCTGTAACAAATGTCAAAAATTTACTGTTTGCGTTAAGAAGAAAGAGAACCAAGATTTCCAAATATTTTAAATAAAAAATATATTTATTTATTCTTTTATATCGTAAGTATTTTTGCAGGAGTTTATAAATTTTTTCAGCTAAAATTTTTATAGTTGTTATATAGTAAGTTATATACTAAAAGGTAACCGAAATATAAAAAAACAATTTATGACTTTTTGATTACATATAGGTAAAATAACAGATTTCAAAAATGGTTAAACTCTCAGAATCCTTTTAACTCTTCCGCGGAGCTCTGGGGTTCCGAGAAACACCATTTGGGAACCACTGCTCTACAGTTATAAATCAGAGTTAAATACTCTTCTGTTTTATTAATATTGTTTCAGGATGCTCAAATATTGCTTAATGAACAGTATAGAAAAAATATTCCAATTTGTTATACATTAAGAAAAATACCATAAGTTTAAAAGAAACATTTTTCTATAAGAGTATTATAAATAAAAATAATCTTTAACTGTCACAACACCTCTGAATTAAAACCATGAATTTAATGTGGAATTCCTTTTTGTCCCAGATACACATGTACTTAACAATGGTGTGCATACTTTTTGCTTTTCTCGCTTTTCTTCAGCTGCATGAATTGCTTTTCATTAAATTTTGCATTAACATTTTGAGGAATATTATCCTCTTTATTATATATAAAAGTTGAGTAATGTGTTCATTTTAGGTCTGAGCTCACTTTAGCCCGCTCTCAGCTGGCCAACTGTGAGACTGAACTTCTGCAGTGTAGACAGAGAATTCGGCTTCTGTTAGAAGAAATTGCAGAAGAAAGACGTGTTAAATCTATTAGAGAGGAACAAGACAAAAAAGAGCACGAAGAACAAGAAAGACACCTGCAAACTCAAATAGAATGCGTTCAAAAGCAGCTTAATGATAAAGTTGAAGAATCTGATGCTCAGGTATAACTTCATGCACTTAAGTAATAAAATGTATTACTAATACTGGTTTATTTACAGCAAATTTTTTAAAATACATTATTGCTTTTATACATCGTATTATACGTTTTGTTACATTAATGTATTTTGTTGTACAAGGTGTGCTTGAAAAGTTTGGTGATTAGTTGCTTACAATACACTTTCAATGTTAGTAAAGCTGAACTGAGTTTTTAAGTCTTTGTGATCGATTGAAGTAGAGTTGTCCATGGTGCGTAGCGTTTTTAAAAAGTGCTTAAAGGTGCTTAATTTCGATTTTTAAAAGCACTTAAAGGTGATTTTTCATTGTGTGTTTTTAAAAACTGTTTAATTTTCCCTTTTCAAAAGTGAAATATTTTTTTTTACCATGTTGATTCTTACCACGCTTTATGCAAAAGCGTGCTTTTCACATTGTTCTATTCAACGTTTTCGCAATTCATTCAACCACAATCTATTTCGGCGTAGGAAAGCGCAGATCATTTTGCATGTTTAATGAAATACTTGCGAATCTGCGTGTGTACTGAGCTGGGTTCGGTGAGATTATTGCACTCTCGTGTGCAACTCTGCTGCATTTTGTAAGATATTCTAAATTTCAGGCTTCAGTTTCCACCCTCTGATATCGAATCGAAAAATCTCTTGATCATTTTATAATGGCTAATATAATTAAGAAAAGAGTTCTTTGTTAGAAACTAGTTATTTTATCATGTTCATGTAAAGTCTTTGAAAATTATTTTGCATTCTGTTAATGTATATAGTGCTTAAAAATATTTTGTGTGCTTAAAAAGTACTTAAAAGGTGCTTATTTTTTGTTGAGAGATTTGGCTACTGTCGTCACACATTGTTACTGAATGTATTACAAAATGGGAAATGTTCTTGCATTTACACAAATCTATGAATAATCTGTTATTGTTAATTCTCATATTCTCAGGAATCCATTAGGGATCACTTAGAAGCATCATTTTGACCCATTTATTATTATTGTTGATTGTCAGTTGTCGCATTCATGAAGTTTTGGATTTGGATGAATTCTTTCATTCCAAAAAAATATTGAACCAGTTTAATAAATGCATTTGCTTCTCTTGTCATAAATCAATTTCATATATCCGGGCCAACATTGCACTTGCTTCTACGGTTCTATTTTTTACAGCACTCTTTATTTATCTATGATGTCTCCATTTAAATTTGACGTCTTATTTCGCAAACATGCTGCTCATTTGGCTGCAACAGAATGATTTATATAAATATTAGCTAACTGCAGTTTTTGAATTTTGTACACATGGTTTGTTTTTAAATTATGTTATTTTGAAGTATTTATTCAGTAAAAAAACCCTTTTAAACACATCTTGTATGAAAATTAGAGATTAGGAAGTTAAGGACTGTGAAAGGGTAGCAGTCATGGTGAGTGTTGTTAGGCCACGCAGATAGCAGTTGGAAGGCAAAGAATGTTTTATTAGCTTCACATAGTATATTCAAGACATTTTCTATCAAAGGCGGAGCTCAAATTCGCACTCCAAAACTGTGTGCTTAAGTTTTTATCCTTGGGAAAGTAGCAAATTAATTTCCCTCTATTTTGTTATATTTTCGGGAAAAAGGGAAATCTTAGAAATAACTATTGGTTTAAGAAAAAGGTCGCTCGATTCTCACAAAGAGAAAAGGGGAAAAAGTCTTTACGTTTAATTATGCATACTTGTGCCAAAAATAGATTTAAGAACAGGATATGGCTTTTTAAAAGTATGAGAAAGTGTTTTGATTTGAATAATTAAGACAAAGCCCACCTCAAACTTTCGAAAATTCAAGTTATCAAAAACTTGAAATGTAAGAAATATTTAAATAAATGGAAACAAAGCAATTTTTCAATTTCAGTCTTTAATTGAAAAATATATTATATTAGAAGAAAATTTACTTACATTAGATGTTCTGGGTACATTTGCTGCATTACACCAAGCTTTTGTATTCTAACTTTTAAACAAGTTATTTAATGCAGTAAAATGTATCAATATAAATTATTTGTTATGTTTAAAATGTGAAAGTTAATTCTAAAAGCTCTGGACCGCAAGTTGAGCTAAAAGTGATTTTTAATGTGAAACGAAATACTTTAAAATTAAAAATTTTTATGGTATACTTTTACTTATTCAGTGTTTCCTTGATAAAACTTTGTTCCATTTAAATTTTGTTGTAATTCAGTTTTTAACTTTTATTGGTATTTAAAGGATTTAATTTTTTTACTTTAATTTAGTTTTTAAATTCTGTGTATTGTACAATAAGAATCGCAGGTAAAATGGTCAAAAAGTTATATTTGACCTAAATACTTTATACTTAGAAATGTACAAAATAGGTTTAAAACGTTTTAATTTACCTCAATTTTTAAAGCAATTTAAAACTATTATTTAATCAAACAAAAATGTTATTTTTTAAAAAAAAATATGTATAACAAATATTTTTAATAAAAAAATGTACATATCTTAATAAAGCAAAGTCAAGTATGGCTGTTTTAAAAATAACATCCATTTTAAGTTTTATATTTCACCCTATTTTATTTTTTTAGAGTGTTTTTATCTTTTAAAAGAATTTTAGGTTTCATTTTATTTTTCAGTTTACTTGGTACTATTTTCAAAACCATCTAAAAAATATGTATTGAAACAATGTAATAAAATAATTTTTAAAAAGTCGTGTTAAGTGCTCTAAAATATAGTAAAATTTCAACGAAGAGTTTTTACCTCTTAATAAAACAAAGTAGTGATACTAGAAAAGTATAACCTAAAATGTTTTTTTCTGAAGTCTTCAGCTTTTCGTTTCAATATGATTTTTTATTTATTTTTAAATTGATTAAAAGTAAAGCCATTTATTAATAAACTGGTACAACTAAGGTGCTACTTTTTAAAATTATTGCTTCCTACATGGAAAGTAAAAAATTTTCTTATTTTAATTATTAAATCTTTTTTCAAATTCATGTTCTTTAATAATTTCTTTCCTTTAGAAGAATACTACAGAGCAAGTTAAAGAAGAGTTGCAAATGCTTGAGGCCAAATTAACTGATAAACAAAGAGAAATGGAAAAATTAATGGAAGAAATTCGAGATGCCAACCTCAGGTCACTATCATTGATACCTGCAGAAGAAGGAAAATTCATAGCTGAAGGTACTTAATATATTTTCTGAAATAGAATAATCAGATCTACTCTACCGTTAAAGTTTATGAACAGTTTTCTAAATAAGCAAATGGGGTTAAAAAACAAATATTTGTATTATAGTTTGTTATATAAAAGAATAAATCTTCGATTTGTTTGAAAGCAGCTTTATTTAGGAAATTTAGTATATATATATATATATATATACATACATACAGGGTATCCGCGCACTTGGAAAGTCACGAAAAATTATGGAAAGTCATGAATTTCGGTATTGAACAAAATTAGTCATGAAATATGATTTTAACTATTTTTTAAGAAAAATCATGGAAAGTTGTGGGTTTAGGTCGCCGAATTAGTCTAGCCCCCCCTCCAATTTTATTGTGCTCCGAATATCTGAATTTTTTAACAAAATCCCTACTCACATTCATATTTTATTAAAATATAAAATATTTTTATCACGTTTTTTTAAAAATTATTATGTTTTTTCAGAAACTGAAAGAAAAAACATCATTTCTAGAGCAAATTATCTTTTAAACTTCTGTGATTTCAGAATTTGTATTTTTTGATTTTATCAATTTAAAATTCTGGCTAAAGCAAGCCAGTCATTGGCAAATTTTTTTAAAATTCCAAAATGAACAGAAAAATCAGGAGTATTTCTTTCCTTTTGGGTGAACAAGAAGAGTATCCTTAGGATATAATTCTGCAGAAGAAACGAAAATAAATGATTTGCTTTTGTATTTTTTCAGCTATTTTATTGCTTCAACACTTTCTTTACTCTGTTATTTAAATTTAAAGTCTTTAAATATCAAAAGGCAGAGTATAACAGTTCTGGTTATACTTATCATTTCAATTAATGTTAATTAATGCTTTTTTAAATTTATTGTTGTGTTTTTGTCGCAGAAAATAGTAACTTCTTAAGTTATGAAAAATTCTTGGAATTAGTCATGGAAAGTCATAGATTTGAAAATCTAAAATGTAGCATATACCCTGTATATATTTGTTAATTCATGACTTTTTTTAATAGTTTTGAATTAACGTACATTCATATATTATTTTAGGTATGTAAAATTATTAATTAAAGATAAGCACATTGTAATATTTTTGTGTATAAATTATAGCGTTCAATAGGAAATTTATTCAGACTTGTGTATCTAAAGTAAAATTTAAAGTTTGATGCAAAAATATATTTCATTTACTATTTTCTGGTTTTTGCCAATTGTACTAAATTAATTTCAAGGAATTTCTTGCTAAGTTTAAATAATTCAGTAATTTAATTGTGCTTTCTTTTAAAATTAGCATTTATTGAAGGAAACATGTGATGAACCAGAGTTAAATTCAAAATTTTTCTTATGCATCACTATTGTTTACTAAGCAATTTATATACAACAAATATTATCATATTTAAGTGATATTCAGGTGTTTTTTTAAGGAAAAGAAATATTAATAGTGTCTTTACATTTTCATAATATAATATTGGTACATAATATATCTTACGAAACATAATATTGTAAAAGATCTAAATTTATTTTTATCTAACTAAATTCAATTTTTTTCCAATATTTTTATGCCAGTTTATTTAAGATTGTGAAACTTAAGTTGAAAAAAAGTTGCTAAGTTGCTTCAATTGTTATATTTTGAGTTCTGTATAAAAAATTTGTAATTTTAAATCAAAGAATTTTCCAAGATCTTTGTATATTATTGTTTTCAAGTTTATATTTTAATAATAGTCTCAAAAACCAAGCAATAAAGGTTTAAACAGAAGTTTAAATTTAATAAAAATATTTATGGCTGTTCATTAAAAATAATTATATTAAAGAAAATAAGAAAATTGATTCATTTCTTTTAAACTATGCTATAGAATTATATTTTTATTAGTTTTCATATTACTTAGCATGTAATCACTAATAAATTTTCAATTCATGTTTGTGCTCTTTGAGTTTTACGGAGCGTATAATCATTCTTTATCATATCCAAAAATTTTTGAAATAAAACTTAAACAGTTAAATTTGTAATAAACAGTTATTGTGTGATTTAATTTGAAATTTTCTGTTGGTCATTTTTTAAAGCACAGTTCATGTTTTTTTTTATTATTTTTTTTTATTATTATTTATTTCTGAACTGAAATATTGTGGATTAGTGAGAGAATAATTGTATGATTTAATGGTTGTATTTTAGAAAATTATAGTTGGGTAAGTTATAGTGCAAAAATCTAGTTGGGACTAATGTAATAAAATCAAGTATTCTGTTATAATTGATTAATCAGAGACCAAAATAGTTTTTATTTTTAAGATTTAGGTTTTAACTTGAAGAATTTTTATTTTATTTTATTTGATTATAAAAAATTTTTTAACATTGAAAGAAATAATTCTTTTTCTCCAATTTTCATTAATATCTACAAGATGTTTTTAATTTTTTAGACATTTTCATTTAGACCAAGAAATTATGTAGTTAATAGACAAATTGCTTAATTCTGTTTCTAAAGTGGGCAAAATTTAAATGTTGCAATTTTCAAGGAACTGGAAATTAATTAAAATCATGAATGTGTCAGTCTTAATTTATCATTTGATTCATTATAATCAATTGAATTAGTACCATCATTTGATTTTGTTATCTTATGTTCTGTAAATTGAATCCGAATAATTTATTATAATCAATAAATATTTAAAGTAAAATCTTGAATTAGTTTAAAATCCAATAATATTTTTAATTTTATATTAATTGTGAAATTAAAGGTGTTTTAACTTCTAAGTTTGTCTTGCATTGAGAGTCCCATGCGTTAATTTTGTATGTTAAATGCAATAATTATTCTTGTTTTAGGTAAAGTTTTCTTTTAAATATGATTAAAGAATTTTTTTCCTTCCTATTGATGATTAGTTTGACTAATTATTATGATATGTTTGCTTAGAGGTGTATACTTCTTTTTAGTTGTTAGTTAAAATGTAGATTTATTATTATATCAATCTACAAATTTTTTTTGATAACAATTGTGATCGTTAGTTTATTTAAGAAATAGAAGACTTCATCCCTTGCTTATTATTGCTACTTTTATCTAGATAATTTTAAATAACGTTTATTAAATTGGACATTTTTCAAATTTTAAACTGGTTGCTTTCTTTTAAAAACTGGTTTCCCCAATGTTGTTCCATAACAAAGTAGTGCATAAAAAGAAAGTTCAATTTTGCTTTAAGTCTTTTGTTAACATTGTTTTTTGTGCTCAAGATTTTCTAAGTTTTTATTGAATGAATATTAATATCAATTTTTACTTTTTAGGGAACTTTTATAATCGACCTGGAAGTACACGAAAAATAATAGGTTCTCCTAGACAACTAGAGAATGCAGTACCTACTAATAAAAACCCTCACGGAGTTTGGGTTTGATGTTAATTTTAATGGTTTTATTAGAGAAACAAATTCTTTGCTTTTAATTTTATTCAATTGTAGGTTGTTTTTTGAAGAATTTTTTAGAAAGCAGTTTAGTTATGAAGCTTATAATTTAGCAGTCTAACAATTGTTATTAATTTATTTTAAATTACTTGGTTGAAAAATGTGATACATTTCCAGTTGATTTAAATTTTAGCTTATAAATTGTAAAAAGATTGTTTGTAGATATCACATGTTTACAGTTTGTTACATTGCAGCTATTTATCTTTTTAAAAGTTCTATTTAAAAAATTGTATGAAATATGAGTAATTTTTTAGTTGGTCAAAATACCAAATGATTGTAAAATTTTTTATTATAAAAAATTATACTGATTTACTAGATATTTTTAAAACAGGCAGCTTAAAATTTATATTATTTACCTAATATTATACTCATTTTAAATAAAATTATAAGCATAAGTTTCTTGAGTACTTGTGATGCATTCGCTATAAAAAAATTTTGCGCAAATTCATTTTTGCTGACTATTATGGAGGAATTATGTCTATAATCATAAAACATTATGTATGATTCTCATAATTTACAAATTTGTTGCTTTATTCAATTTATGTAAATACAAATAAATTTACATGTATGAAATATTTTTATGTAGTAACGTGCCATTGCTGAGATGCGTATAGCATGTATTATGCATTTTATTTTTTGCTTTTTTTTTAACTAGAATATGTACTGTGTTAAATACTTAATTATACAATAAAATAACATGTGGTGTAATTACAGATTGTTTTAATGTTAGTTGTTTTGTGCTTGTATTTTAGAAATGTTTTTGAATTTAACACTGCCAGTATGATGTTTACCATACTGTTATGCATTTGCAGTTATAGTTTTATGGGCAGATTAATTCTTAAATATTTTCCTAGTATTATCTGACCAAAATAAGTTTCCACATGTGTTATGATGAACATTGATTTAATGAATAAAAAGAAGAAAAAAAACTTGAACCCTCAAAATACTCATTTTTATTCAGTGATTGATGAATAAGAGATATAATGTAATGTTATTTCTTAAACATGTGTATGAAGCTGTTTTAATTCTAAAAATGCTCATGAATGACTCTGAAATATTTAAATACTTATGTGTTGAATAAATTTTATCATAAATTACTTGTTTTTTTTTCTTTCAAAATTGGATGTTTATTACACAATACTTTTACATTTATGAATTATTCAAAGTCAAAATAGATTAAAAGTAAGTAGAATAATAAGAAATGTGTTTTGACAGTGAAGTTTATCGGTAGTGATCATCCTTCTTTCCACAAGAAAAATTACTTAAAAATACATGAAAACTAATTTAATCTTGTTATGGAATTTGAAATTGATTTGTTATTTATTAAATCTTGCATATTGCTGAACAGTGCTGGATACATTTGTTTCATCGTGCTATACCTTTCCCCGAATCATTCGTTTTCGCTTTCTTTACGATCATTTTTCTCCATCTTGGCTATCAATTTTATTGAATTATAACAAACAAACATCTGCCCACTTCCATAACAACAATCCAAATACATCTGCCCACTTCCATATTTATTCTCTATCACTTGGTAAACTTCAAATGTGATAATTTGTTTCTTAGCCTCTAAAGTTGTACCTTACAAGAATTGCAACTGAAACTGTTATGTCACAGTTAACCTCACATCAGTTGTGATCAGGAGTGAAAAATTGCTGGTAATTTAACTTTTCATTTGTATTGTTCTTTCGCTCCCCTAATAGCAGAAATCCTCCAGCACAGCAGTGGGTGTTGCAGATTATTACATGATTTGCAGATTCTTTTTATCTCAGATTTCAATAATAATAATTAGTCAATATTATAATAATAATTCAATATTATAATAAATGAATAAATAAATAAAGAACTGCAGTATCTATTTTTTATTTTATTTACTTATTTAATTTAATAAAATTGAGATCAAGAGAAAAAGTAAAAGCTTATCTTTTTCAGCATTTCGTGTATATGATAAGGAACCATATCTCACCCTTAAGAAAACTGACACCCAAAACAATTTATCAGGGAGTGATAATGAGGTTGCAAGAATTTACGTCAGTAGAAAACGTTTTTATTGTGGGCTTGGGTGCAATTTCATTCTTTAAAATACATTTTCAAGGGGTGAAAACATATAAAAATTGGAGAAAAATACTTATTTAAGCAAGCATTTCGTGTATTTGATTTTTTATCTCCTATTGGCAAATTCCAATTTTGCTATAAGTTTGAGTAAGAATAAGTTTTACAATATTAGTCTTCATTCATTTGTAGGTATTGAATTTGTTTGGGTTGCAGAGAAACTTTGATTTATTAAGATGGTGTTGCAGATTGGCGGAGAAAATTGCTACATGGCTTGCATCTGTGGTTGTTTCTCTCAATTAATGGCAAAACGTTAAAACTCAGACAGGAAGCTTTTAAAACATTGCTACATAAAGAGATTACTTAATTTTTTTCCGGTTATTGTCCTGAGTACTAAAACTTAATATTCTTATTTGGTTATTTCCGAAACAAATTCAGAATTTTTTTAAATTCAGAAAACTATCTATCAAATATTTAGTCAGGGCTGATTGTGCTCTGGAAAAATCCGGATTTTTCGCTAACTATGATCCGGAAGTTTCCGGAGATCGAAGGTTCAAACGTTTAAAAAAATCTTTGATCACAAAAGTTTCCGGAAATCAAACTTTCAAAGGTTGAACTTAAAAACAGTTTATTTTATTTGTAAGGGAGAGCCAGATACTTTATAAGCTTATATTCAAGATTAATATTAATTTTTTATCAGTAAATAGTTATTATAATCATAAACTCAAGAAAGAAAGACATATTTGTAAATTTTAATTACTTCTCCAGGTCATCATTGGTATGTGTAATATATGTAAATGGTATAGGTATGGGTAAAATTTTAAATATATTTTAAGTAAACTAAGAAATATTGAGAAAAAGAAAAAAAAAAACCTTGTTTAAATTTTTTTCTAATTTTTCGATTTAAATTTTTTTTTACTCAAGAAATTTTCTGGATTTTTGACTTGGGCTCATAATTAACCCTGTATAGTCTAAGCTCATTGGACCCCATAAATTTAATTTATGTTTCCCATATCATCGTAACCAATCAAAGAATTTTGCACACAATTGTTAAACTTATTTATCTGCAGATAATTTCATGCAAAAATATTATTTTTTGCATGGTTAATGATAATTTTTTTTATTGTATGGTACATAAATTATTATTTCTTCAATAACTATGCTATTTTAGGTAAGAAATGTCAAAATTTGAATGGAATTGTTAAGATGGTTCCTGAACGAAAATAAAATAGTAATTTAAATATATTTGAATTATTATTTGAAATTTTTATTTCTTGCTAATTTCATTAATCTTTTACAATAATAATTATAAAATAATAAAAATATGAATAAATAAATAATAAAATAAAAAATATAATAATAAATTATAGAAATTTTTTCCATGAAAATAATTTTTAAATATGAAAATTTAATTACTGCATGCAGAATTTTTTAATTTGATTAAACAGTTCCAGAAAAGTGGTGAAATATAAAATAAAATATTGAAAATTATTTACTGCTTTTTTGATTAATTTGGACCAATACTAATGGCCATATTTAAAGTTTGTTTTTCAAACTATTAAGATTGATGCTATGTTTTTCAAACTATTAAGATTGATTCTAAGTTGTATGTGAAAACCTGATCAATAGGTCAAAAAGTTTTAAAAATGATACATGCTGCTCACTTTACAGTGTTGTACAATTGCTTTCACTACAATAACAATATTGAAGCGAAAAATTTCTGTTTTAAGAATGTGATAGACACTAACCAAAAATTTTTTGTAATCTTTATTTTAGCTACTGAAATGGTTGTTAAATGTCTTGTCTCCAAATGCCACACATCCAAGCTGTAAAATTAAGGCATTGAAATTTATCTCACAGGATTGCACAAACACAGTAGAGAGAAAATAAGCCTGAAAAACAACATAAGATGTGAAAATGAATGGTCGCAACAATATGCATTTTTTAAATCTAAGATTGTTCTTTAGTTTTAGAATTTTTTTTATTTTATGCTGTTCTTTTTATCCTGAAGAGGTTACTGTGAGACGAGTGTTATTCACCTTGTCACCCTTCATCTATCAAAAGGTACCACAACATAGAATTAAGTTAACATGTCTTATATACTAGTGAATTAGAATTGAATAATTGTAGTGGTAGACATGCTACATACTGCCCCACCAGAATTTTATCTGTAATAGAATTTGATGAACGGATATCATTAATTGATTCATTGCTGTTTTGTGAGAAGACGGGTGAGCTGTATTAAGTTCACCAGACATTGAATCCTAATTTTGAGAGCTGTATTAAGTTCTTGGCCGTGGTTGCTTCTGTTTTGCCATTAGCAGTTAAGTGTATTTAGGCCGACATTGAGTGTGATTTAGACTGAGTAGCAACAGCGTGAGTGAGAAGAACAATATCTCAGTCACAAGTAGCAAATCAACTGTTCAACCTGGACCATCTATTGAAGTGTGTTCCTGTTTAGATGAATCATGTCCGCAGGTCACCAATGTGGGGCGAATGGTATTGGCAATGTCAATTTGCAACTATGTAAAGGTACGCAACTAGTGAATTGGAATAATTGTAGTGGTATACATGCTACAATTACCCAAAACATTAGTTTTTCGAAGAAGAAAACTAAAAAATTTAGTGGCGCCCCAATTGTCTGGGTGGAAAAAATGGGAAAGCATGTGTATTTTTTTTTGTTGACAGATTATATGGGATTATTTTAAAAGAATAACCTTTGTAGGAACTATTGATTTCCAAACAATATAGGTTTCCTGAAGTAAATTTGTAGAATAATTTGCAAATAGTTTTTTCTTCCAACGTTAAAATTCAGTAACATTCTCTCCCCCCGCCCCCCCCAAAGAAAAAAAAAAGAGATCGATTGCCATTTTTAGATAACGTTAGTGCTCAACTTCAAAGTATGTACAACATAATGATGTCTAAACAAAATAGGTTCTGCAGTAAACTTTTGTCAAATTAATTTCTATGCGTCTCTTGCAACATTAAAATTTGTTACATTGTTAGTTAAAACATAAGATGTTAATATGCTATTTTCTGATTGCAACTAAATACCTCTGGTTAATAGAAGGATTCTTAAAACAGTTATGCAGCGCAAAGTTCAGAAATTAATTCTTAGTCTCCTGTAATGTCAATTTACCCAATGAATATTTAAAATCAATATTTTCAGCAAAAAATCATATTTTTTTTAAACGTGCAAATCAAAGGTAAATTTTATGTGTATTTCTGTTCTAAAAATAGGGATTTCATAGTGTAAATTTGTGAAACAAATTTTTTATGTGTGACCATTGTAACTTCCAAAATTTAGCCTCATTTCCATTTATAAACTTGAAATTTAACTGCTATTACTGAAAAAAGTTGCAACTCAAATGTGAAGAGTATGGTACAATTTGGAGATGAGTTTAAGTATGGAGATGAATTTTATTTCAATGATGGAGATAAATATAGTAAAAATATTAGTGTTCTAAAAAAAAGGTTTTGCAGTGCAAATCTGAGAAATAAATTTTTTACAAGTCTCTTCTTATTGAAAAAAACCCAAATGCAATAGAAATGAAAAAAAAAGAAAAAAGATTTCAACGTTAGACTGGTTGTAAATTTCTAAATGATTTATTCGGTGAAAATTAACTTAGAATTAAATATAACTTAGATATGAGGAAAAGTTGACATGATACAGGAAAATATGAACACATATGTATAAAAAACAACATGAATATTTAGAATAAGTTTTGAATTAGAAATTTTATTTAAATTTTTCTCCCAGAAAATTATAGCAGTTTTATAAAACAGTTTTACAGCAATTTTAACAGGAAATTATTGATATTCCTATTAATTATGTTTTCTGCTTTAAAATAGAAAAGTTATTTTAAATTTGTAATTGATGAAGGTGGTGAGAGGAGAAGGAAGCATAATTATTTATTTCAAAAACAATAAATAGAAAAACAAAAACATTGCTTTTATTTTAATGTAAATGAAACACACAGAAGGATATTTTAAGATTTTTCTTCTGCATATTAGCTTCAGAAGTACTGTACAGTGAAAAAGAAAAATACTGACACCATGAAAAGACATACAACATGCACAAAAATTCTGGAATGTTTTGAATTGTAAAATCATAAATATGGAACATTGAAACATCAATTTCTTGTAAATTTTAACTTAGTAAAAATGTCCTCCTCGGCTTGTTCATTTCATTAAACTGTACCTAATGGATAAAAGTTGAACAAAGTTATTGAATCTGAAAACTTAAAATTTTTTTTTTTTAAAGCTAACAATTTTTCAAAAAAGCAGCGTGACCAGTACATCCCAAAACTTTTTAACCAGTCACCTATTGTAAAAAGCTGAAAACATTTTATTCAAACATTTAAAAAGAATTACATAATTTACATTAAACATTTAAAAAGAAATTCACTGCTTACTTAAAAGTAACCGATGTAAATTTTTGAGTTGTCATGGTGAAAAATATTAATGTAGCACCAGTCTGTCAATCATAAATTAGAAGTGATTATCAAAAATTGTGCAATACTTTACCGAGTGCAGGAATTTCGATTTTGAAATTAAATAATGATTAAAACACTGATGATTGATTCTGTTCTATGTTAGGGTGGCACTATTCTTTGTTTGAGTAGAGACCTAGGAAAACATATTTAACTTTGGAAGGAATTTTTATGACAGTTAACAATAACTTGAATTAACAAATTAGCAATAACTTTTACAATTGTTGACAATTAACAATAGCTTCCTTAAATAACACACACATTTTCATTACATTAAAATTCATCTTTAACAAAATTAAATTTAACTCTTGATTTTAGAATTTCAAAGTTAACATATTTTATAGAGAAAAGTTAAAGAAATATATTAAGATTGATTTGAAGAATAACCATAAGATGCTTTCTAAGCAATTTAGGTAGTTTACATTATTTTCTAGAAAGAAGTTAAAAAGCCACACACATTGACCATTTAAAGGATGTAACAATTTTTCCTATTAAGAAATCATATTTTGCATAATTTATTTTAAATTTGTCCAAAACTTATTGAATATATATATAATTACCTTATGTCTCATAAATGTATTTTTTGACCATCAGTTGGATAAAAAATTTAATTAATATTAATTTTTACAAAAATTTTTAAAATAATAAAAGTCTTAACACCAAAAATACATATTAATCATAATTTTAATCAGATTTTTTGTGTGAAGATGGTGTCATTATGGTCCATATTAAGAAAAGTGTTGTAGACAAAATAAATAAAACGAAAAATGCTATTACAAAATATGGATTTTGTTTAGAATATTCAAATGTTTTGTCTAGAATTTTATCAAACATTGATAATGGAGGTGGTACAGTTTCAGATTTGGAATTTTTATAAAAACTCTCAGCAAACCTCTTTAATGTTTTAGAATTGACATCAGGAAGACTAAATCTGTACAGTTTTTGATGACGAAAAAGTATGATATGTGGACATGTATTTATTTTGAAACGTTCTTTAGTTTCAGGAGCTTTCAGAATATTCACACTTGCTACGTTAACCTTGTTTTTAAGTTTTACACCAGCTGTTTCTAAATGCATAAGCTCTCGATTCTTACAGCAAGAATCATCGTGGAATATCACCAGCCAATCACCTGTAGTTGCACCGGTTGCGGCTTGCGTTAGATGTTCAAATGATGAATCATCTAAATCCACTGTAGCTGGCTCAATATTGTCTTGCAACCATGCATATAATATTTCATGATCAAATTTACCAGAATAAATAGCTGTTTTGTTGTTTCTTGTGTATAGTAACGTAGGCAAGCGCTTAATACCAAAACGTTTTTTCATTTCTTCAGATTTTAATCTAACAACAAGTAAACCAAGGTTGTCTTCTAATTCTTGACTCATGCCACCGAGCAGAACTTCGGCTTCTACACAGTCAGTACAAGCACAACATGCTTGAGTAAATAAAGCGACAAGTGTGTGATCTTGTTTTAAGAGTTCGTCGAACTGGGTAGATTCATCTTGAGATTCGTTGATCTCTCCCTTCGTTGAAATAATTAAAAATATGAAAATAGTTACAAAACTAGTTATAAATGACATGATCGTAAAATATTGGAACTATTTCACAAATTCCACCTGTTAATTCTCATAATGATCCACTGATCTCTATCAGTCTAATGATCTTGCAGCTGTTCATACGTGTTTGTTTACTTTAGTGTTTAATCAGTGCTTGACGCTTTCGACTGCCTTTTTCTGCTCATTAAAGTTTTGAAATTCATTATAAAAGGGCGACAAGCTGTTTAGAAATAAATAGCTTTGCTTAGAAACTCGTTGCATATTGTGTACACAAGATTAAACTCAAACTGCAACCGTGATTATTCAATCTTGTTTTGTAAACAAATTTATGAAATTAAATTAATATTGGAATTGGAAATGAATTTTCTTCCTAAAATAATGCTTCCCCAATTGATTTTCAAAAAATCCAAATGTAATTGGCTTATTAAAAATTGATTCTAGTTTAATCTAATAGATGAAACTTGTTCTATTTTTATTCTCGATATAGCTTAGTATCAAAGATACATCCTTTTTCGCATTTAATGCATTGCTTTAGTTATCAATTGTCATTTAATTTTTTATGCTTATTCACCGAGAAATCTTCTAATTTGTTTCTATTATATTCATTATATTATGTCTTAATTCCAATGCAAAATGTTATATATCTTAAGACATATATAAAAAGATTTGGTGTTCTTCCGAAATTTTTTATTTCCCAAATTGAATAATAAGAGACGAATCCTGAATAAACAATTTATTTGATGTAATTACTTTGTGTATTGTGTTTTCTTATTATTGTGTGCTTAAAATGTTATTTCTTATAGTTATTTATTTTGATGGATAATCCGAAACAAGTTATAATATATATTTTTTTCATGTAACACCTAGAGTTCACATATATAATATATCAACTGGGATATTCTTAGATGTAATAAAAATTTAACCATGAGGACGGAGATATTCCAGTATCGTGATCTCTCACACCTACTATTATCACCAAGGTGCCAAATAGATTTTAAACCTGCAAATTTAAAAAAAAAAGCATGTAGATGTTTGCCTAGGGGTGGCTTTGAGTTAAACCTTTCAAGTTAATCCCTTTCTGTGACATTTTTTTTAAAGTTTCTCTTGGTTCGTTGCGTGGAAGTTATTCTGCCGCAGATCACGATACAGAAATCTCGGGGATATTTCCGTAACGTGATCTGTTGCACCAACTACAATCGCCAAGGAGCCAAATAGATTTTAAACTTGCAAATTTTTAAAAAAAGGCAACATGTAGAATTTTGCCCTGGGGTGGCTACGAGTTAGTCCCTTTCTGTGATGTTTTTTTTAGTTTCTCACTGGCCACTGCCCGGAAGTTTCCAAGACTTGGCGATTATTCTGCCATAGATCATGATATAGAAGACTTTAGCAGGCTTGTATTAAAAGTCAGCTCTTCTTTAGAAAAACCAATACAGAATATGTTTTCATGAATGAAAATAGTTTGATCAAATGAGATGTTCTGTAACACTTTCTTTACATAACAAGAACTGAAATACAGTAGAGTCTCGAAAGTTCGAGTCTCAGAAGTCCGAGGTTCCACTTAATTCGAGGTGCCAAATTTTCCCCCTAGCAACCAAAAGCGCTCTTCCCATTTCCTCTCGCAAACGAAATTATGCAGGTGTTATTTTTCGTTTCTTCCTGGAAAGAAAGGAATTTTCAAACCAGATCTACAAGAGTTTTATTCTTCCAAGTTCAATTGTACTAGTAGCTTAGATGCTAGTTAGGGACTCAATACACGTGCTTGCTTGATCCTTATTATTTTGGGAACTTATTGCTGTTGAAACAGTTGCGTTAAGGTGCCTGCTGCGAAAATGAGTGGAAAAAATAAGAGAAAATTTGTATAACTAAATTGAACACTATAAAAAGATTAGATGCAGGTGAAACAATACAAAGTGTTGCTACCGATTTGGGTGTTGGAAAGGTAACAGTTGGTGACTGGCGCCGCAATCAAGTAAAAATTGAGCAGTTTTGTTCAAAGAAGTGCAATGAGACTCCAGGAGAAAAAAGAAATCTATGAGAACATCAGACTATGAAAAAACTAGCAAGGCTTTATTTCTTTGGTTTACTCAACAGCGTAGCAAAGGTACTCCTATAAGTGGCCCTATTCTTCAGGAAAAAGCTGTGTTTTTCAGAAATCAGTTCAAAGAAGAAGAAGATTTCGCAGCAAGCGTTGGTTGGATAGACCGTTGGAAAAAACGATATGGTGTATGTCAACTAAATATTTGCGGTGAAATACTCTCGGCAGATACGTCAGCTGTGCAGGCATTTCAAAAACGGATTGAAGACATTATATTGACGGAAAAGCTCACACCTGACCAGTTATATAACTGTGACGACGCAGGTTTGAACTTTAAGATGTTGCCCTCAAAATCCCTTGTTTCAAAAGAGGAAAATTCAGCTCCAGGTCACAAAAAACAGAAGGAACGATTAACCATTTTAGCATGCGCCAATGCATCTGGAAATCATAAAATGAAACTGACTGTGATTGGGAAATCTGCCAAACCTAGAGCCTTAAAAAACATCACTAAAGAAGCCTTACCAGTACATTACACAAATCAGAAAAGTGCATGGATGAATCGAGAAATTTTCAAACAATGGTTTTCAGAACATTTTGTTCCAGAAACACGGAAGGCATTGAGAAAAAAAAATTTGCCTTGCAAAGCAATTTTGTTTTTAGATAACGCTCCATCTCATCCGGACGATGATGATCTACGTTGTGGTGAAATCCGTGCTATATTTTTTCCTGCCAATGTTACAAGTTTGATTCAGCCAATAGATCAGGGCGTATTGGAAAATTTAAAGAAAAAATATCGACACCGTTTGTTACAACATTTAGTTCAGTCTGATAATGAAAGTGTTGCGGATGTATTGAGGAATGTAAGTCTGAGAGATGTTGTCTACTGGATAGCAGATTCTTGGGAAGAAGTTCAACCTGCGACAGTAATTAAATCGTGGACTAAGTTTCTACCTGAATTGGTTACGCCTATTGAGAAAATTAATGATGATGATAGTGAAACAATTGTTTTGAAAGATTTGGTGAAGAAATTACCAGGCTGCGAAAACTCTAATGCAGTTGATCTAAATGAATGGCTAAATAGTGACGACAAGCTGGAAATAACAGACTCAAGTATTATAGAAATGATGGAAGATGAGGAAGAATATGAAACAGAAGAAAACGACTCTCCGTTATCAGAAAAAAAAATCTCATAGTGTAGGTTCTGCAGCCTTAGAACTAGCCTTAAAATATGTAGAACAGCAAACTGACGCCACCCCTGCAGATGTTTTGCTTTTGAAGCGTTGGCTGACTATCGCATCAACAAAGAGAAGTAATATATTGAAGCAACAAAAAATTGACAATTTTTTTAAATTGTAAAGAATCTTTTACGTCATTATACTAAAGAATAAAAGATTTTAAGGTAATATGTTCATTTTATTTAATTTCATTTGTAGCTGTTAAAAATTTTCTACTTTTTCGGAAAATCCGAGTTTTCAGTAATCCGAGGTTGTGTCAGCCCCAATTACCTCGAATTTTCGAGACTCTACTGTACCTATAAAAATAATAATGCCTATAATTCTCTTCCTATATAAGTCTTCTTTGCCTAATGCAAAACTCTACAATCCTACTGCAAAATAATTTTCATCTGGTGCAGTCTCTTATTATACAAGGTCCAGATTTCCTAGGTGAAAAATATTTTTCTTTATTAGTTATTTTTTAAATGCAACAGCAGTATTATACATAAAGCAATGTCATTTTTTTGAGAAATGTTTCAAAAGAAAAGCCTTGTAATATTAACATCAAATTTTTTTAATTATTTAAAATATTCAATCTTTGAAAAATTGTTAGCATGTTTAAAAAAGTGGCCATTGGTAGATATGCTACAACTGACTGTTGGCAAAAATATCCTAATTTTGACTTATAGTTTTTACTATATATGTTAATTTCTTATCTGAATTAAATGTCCTTGTATATATGTTTTCCTATTTGATCCACAAGCCTCCACATATTATCACTTGTTAATTTTACATTGTAAATTTTTGTTACCATTTAATTATTTATCCACATTTTACATTTTGCTTTTTAGATTTATCAACTAAAATTCCTTCATCTCTTGTTTCAAATATAATATCAACAAGCTCTGGCATTACTGATCAAAATGTTCAAGATATTGTTACTAAACATACTGATTCAAATGCTGTGACTGAACACCATGATCCAGATATGGTGAGATACTTTTTTTTTTATAATATCTGTTTCTCATAAAAAAAAAATGGTTTAATATAAATTTACTTAAATATTTCCATATTTAATTTACTTTGATTTCATTATGCTTATTAATAAGAATGTTTTTGTTATTCATTTCATTCCTAAGCCTTTTTAGAAGGGTGGTTCATCCTATAAACGCACCCTCTTTGCCCTATTTTGTAAAAGAAGCCGCCGGGTCATTCCATGTCAAATCATACAGGATTTTACAAAAATGGCACCCACCATCTCTGATTTTGATGAAAATTTGTACACTTATAGAATTTTTTGTGCTGATTTCAAAAATATCAATTATATTTAAATCGGTTAAGGGGTTTAAAAGTTATAAGCATTTGTATTTTTGCCAAAATGGCACATTTGCCGCCATTTTGATTCATACATCAAAGGCTATTAATGATTGTAACTCACCTTATATTTGTCATAGAGCAATAATTTTTTTTTTATTTTGTTCAGAATAAAGTAATCTGTCATATAAACACTTTTTTTTGCAAATAAGTATCTTACTTATTTAGTAAATGGGTCTGTTTTGCAGTTTTTTGATCAGCGGAGTTGAGTAACTTCAGGAGATTATTTCTGGCAACTCGCCCCCTTCAATTTCAAAAATATTTTATTCAAAGATAGTTGAAAGTGCAAACTAACATCTGATACAAAAATTTTGATGGGCCGTTCACTCACTTTTTAAAAAAAATATATTTTTCTTATGAATCATTATGCGTTAAAAGTACTCGTAGTTTGATGATTTATAGTCCTTAATTATAACTAGAGTATAATAAAATGATATAAAAAAATGTGAATGGTAGAAAAATATGTAAAATAAAGTAATCATTTATTAAATTATTTAATTATTTTTTTTCTTCTTTCTTTGAGCCCTCAAAAAAGAAAAGAAAGGACAAAATTTTAGAATGAACAAAATTTCACCTTTTTTCCAAATAAATTTATCCAGAATCATATAGCTTTGGTAAATGAGAGGGATCAGAATCCAAAAAAATATAAATAAAAGTTTCTCTGAAAGAGTAGAGGGCAGTACCAAATAATAAAAAGCAGCCATTAAATTTTTTTTTAATTGAACTAACTTTGATCTTTATGGAAGGAGAAAATCATTGCACACTTTAATATAATTCAAACATTTTGTTTGATTCTAAAATGTAATTGAAGACCAAATTATGAATATTTGAAGTTAATTTTATCCTTTTATTTGTCACAATGATTGTTATGGTAATGAGATACTCCTAAAAAATTTCATTTGAAACACTGATAAAGTTAAAATATTTATTATAATTATATTGAAATGAAATGATTTTATATCACTAACTATAAGATAATTTGCATGCTCTTATTTCATCACTAGTACCTGCAGGCCCTTTTTATTCTCAAAAACTTTTATTATAATTATATACATCTAATTTTTTTTAAAAAAACTTCTGAATATAAAAAAAAAAAATTCTGAAAACTATTGACACATTCCATCCCTACCTTCCCAAGAAAGAATCCATTTATTTAGAACAGAACAGAAATAAATAAGTTTTCAAAAGTTTTATATGTATCAATTTGATATTTAAAAAAGAGTTTTATTATGAAAACCCAAGTATTATATATAGTATTGGATTAACTTTGAAAGATTTTAAGTATAGTTTAAATTCACAAAAGATTTTAGAACTTCAGAGACTATATAACTTATTTCATTTAGGAGCAATTTAGATTTTAAGGAAAGTTTAATTATATGCCTCATACATAAGGAGTATCTTTTGTATCAGTATGAAATATGTAAGGTGACTCGGAGTAATTCACGATCACTCTGTTTCTGGGGTAAATAATGATCACCTTAGTTTTATTTTAAAAAAATAAATTTTTTTTTAAAATTTGAGGCATGGACAAGAATGCTTGTACATTTTGCTAAAGTATAACTACATTTACTTAATTAAAGTTTTTTGTTTAATCTAACAAAATAAGTATCTTTTAAACTGCTTTCTGTATTTTCCATTTTAAAGATGGGTTTCAAAATGTGCACATTTCAGCAAAGATCCCCTCCTTCTCTTAATAATAAATATTTTGAGTTACTTTCTTTTTCTTTGATATAAAAATAGTGTAAGCTTTTGTTTAATTGTTTCATATCTACTGTAAACATTATAATTAACTATAGGAAACTATATCAAATGTTGCCCCCATGGGGTAATTATTGATCTTGGGGTAATTCCTAATCATTGTCATTTCTCTTTATAAATAGTATTAAAAATAGCTAATTGTCTTTTCTTAAATGGCAGTTCAAATTTATTAAGTAGAACAACCATTAAAATATATTTTAACTGTAATCACAAAATTTGTTTTTAACTGTATACAAGACAAATGTGTCTGTATACAAGACAAATTCGCCCCATTTCTGGTTTGCCTTACCTTGCTTCTATCTTAATTTTATGTGTGTACATTGTTAGAATAATTTTTAAGTTTATAAATTTGCCTAATATGAATATGGTGAGAAATTATAAGACTAAAAAAGATACTAAGCTTCTAGAAAGCTAAATTAGTGAATTTCTTTTAATGATTGAAAATGAAATTTCAGTGTGAGAGCTGCTGTCAGAGCTGTTGACATACCTTACTTAACTTTACACACTCACTAAATGAAGTTAAAAAATCCAGCAAAAGTAACTTATGTGGGAACTCTTTCTTATATTCCAACAGAACATGAGAATGAGTTGGCTGCTTGCCTAATATGTATGGCACGATGCAAAGATTTTTGGAAAATTTAAAGTGTTAATCTTTATTCTTTGCTTTTAAATAAATCGTTTTATTAGCTGCTTAAACATTTCTTTGGTTTAATTGTTTGATCTTGATGTTTTATTTGTTAATTACCATTGTATAATTATTTTTAAACAACCCCTTTACTATAAAAACTGGTGATCAGTAATTACCCCAGAAGTGATCAGGAATTACCCCAGAAATGATCAAGAGAAGGGGTAATTCCTGATCACTACAAATTTAACATCTTTTAAATTCTAATTAGATTTTCAAACAAACGAAGGTAGCATAGGACTCATCTCATATAGTCTCAAACTTCCAGTAAATATTGAAATTCTATCTAGAATTGTTTTTTTACAAAATAGATCAGGATTTTTGATCAGGAATTATCCCAGGTTACCCTATATAAAAAAATTAAAAAAAAAATTGTGACTTATTTAATTCTCCTTCCAATAAGACCAAGAAAGTCTCCCTTCATGTCATAAGTGTAGATCAGGCTAAAACATACAGAGCTAAATTGCAAATTTCAGCAATTCCTGGCGAGAGATTGTGTTTGTCTTGTTCAGTCTCAAATTTTTTCCTTTCTTTTCTTTTTTGAGGGGGGGGGGAGCTCAAAGAAAGAAGAAAAAAATAATTTAATAAATGATTACTTTATTTTACATATTTTTCTACCATTCACATTTTTTTATATCATTTTATTATACTCTTAGTTATAATTAAGGACTATAAATCATCAAACTACCAGTACTTTTAACGCATAATGATTCATAAGAAAAATATTTTTTTTTAAAAAGTGAGTGAACCGCCCATCAAAATTTTTATATCAGATGTTAGTTTGCACTTTCAACTATCTTTGAATGAAATATTTTTGAAATTGAAGGGGGCGAGTTTCCGGAAATAATCTCCTGAAGTTACTCAACTCCGTTGATCAAAAAACTGCAAAACAGACCCATTTACTAAATAAGTAAGATACTTATTTGCAAAAAAAAGTGTTTAAATGACAGATTACTTTATTCTGAACAAAATTTTAAAAAAATTATTGCTCTATGACAAATATAAGGTGAGTTACAATCATTAATAGCCTTTGATGTATGAATCAAAATAGCGGCAAATGTGCCATTTTGGCAAAAATACAAATGCTTATAACTTTTAAACCCCTGAACCGATTTAAATATAATTGATATTTTTGAAATCAGCATAAAAAGTTCTATAAGTGTACAAATTTTCATCAAAATCTGAGACGGTGGGTGGCATGGCTGGATGAACTGACATGGAATGACCCTGCCATCCCTTAAAACCACTGCTTTTTTATTCATATTCAATTTTTAGGAATAATAATTGTTTAAGTAATAATTACACAAAAATTATTTGTGTTTCTAGGTTTATTTCTGATTACTGTTACAAATCTTTATTTTCTTAGGATTATTTTCAACTGATTAAATTTTTATAAGCTTCTCTTTTTTAGTAAATTTTTTAAGTGATTTTAAATTTTAAAATTATTTTTTAAAATTAATTACTTTTTTAATGCACTTATAAATGCTTATTTATTAATAATTTTCAGTATAAATTATAGAAATCTTTTAAGTTTATCAAAAATAAATTCTTTTAGTTTACCTTTTTTCTTTTTATATATATATATATACACACAGAGATTGTCTCTTAGCAGGCTTTTAATCATTATTTATTAACTGCAAATTTTTCTCTCATTTAGATAATGAGTGAAAATTACTTTTTGAAATATACAAGATAGTATAAGACAATAACTTAAATATTGTTGAGGATCAAATTCAGTTATTGCATGATATTACACATTTTGATAAATTTTTACAGTGTTACCCTTTCAAAACTCAAAGTGTCTTTTTCTGTGAGGAAGTACTGTGCCTCTTTTTATTCCTAGGGAGAACTCTATATATTCTGAATATTCAATTATACAAATTTATGTGTATATTGTGAATAGTTTTATGTTGCTTTGGGTATAATTGTAATGTGTGTTAGTAGTGTTGATCAACAAAAGTTTGACATATTATAGAAATCTCATTTATAAGATTTCAATATGTTTAATTGAACAAATTTACTTTTAAAGTATTTAGCAGTTGCTTTAATCACTTCATTATATATTACTGTATTACTGAACTTCTTAGAATGTTTATTTTCTTAGAATGTTCTTCTAAAATTTAAGGGTATTTGTTTTTATGTTTTGTTTCAATTTAGACCTTTGAGTAATTTTCCTTAAGTTCGATTCATGTGAAAAATATAGTTTTAATTCTTAGTGCGACTTTTTTTTTGTTGCTATTTTGTGGAATTACCCTTTAAAAAAGAATTTTATGTATAAATTTTCCGAAGATTCTTGTCAGTTAAAAGATGAAAATTTTTTTTTCTCTAAATATTGATTTTTTTCTTTTTGAACATTAAATGTTTAACCTACTATCGAGTAAAAGTTATAAATACTAAGTGTCCTAAAATTTACCATATTAAATTCCATCTTACTTTCAAACTAATATTTAATTTAATTTAAATTTTATTGTTATTGTTTATCTATTTAAACTTTTAAATAATAAAAATAAGAGAAATATGGTAAACTTGAAAAAAATTGTATCATTACTATTATCATTTTCAACCATTATCAATCCACTGTTGGATTTTGCTTTTGTTTTCCAATTCGTGACTGTTTCTTTGATAAATTTGATCACACTACTTTGGTTACTTTACCATTTGATGTCACAAGAATTTCAGTACAAGTTGCTGTACTTAATCATTGGTCTCTATGATGAGTTTTAGGACCACACAATTCCCATACTATTTTCTCAATGATACTAAAAGCTCCAGTCTATTATCGTGTCTATGATACTTGCATCTGATCTTTTCACATAATACTGAGTTCACATCTTTCCATATTTCTTTGTTAGACTTTACATGGATTTCTTGAGAGAGTTCAAATTAACTCTAGTTAATTTTTAATGCCCAAGAGTTAACTCTGTGAGTGTTAGTTCTAGTTTTCTTAAAACAGGCTTTCCTGTATCAAAAAACTGATTTTTCTTTATTATTCAATTGGAAAGATGTGTGTAGCAGGAAAATTTCTATAAAATATGCATAGTATTCACTTTTAATTTCTGTCATAAATATAAGTAAATCTGCTCTTTTTCAAGTTCTTCAATCACTTTTAATTTCCTTAATTGATAAGCATTTAAAATGACTTTTTTCTTAACATTTCTTTTAATCTTAATCTTGCTTAACATTCCTTTTAAATTAATAAGCATTTAAAATGACTTTTTTCTTAACATTTCTTTTAATCTTTCTTAACATATCTTTTAAATTAATAAGCATTTAAAATGGCTTTTTCCTTAGCATTTCTTTTAAATCCCTTTAAAAACAGGTTTTTGATAATTATTTAAATAGTGACCCACTAAGTGTAGAAATACGCCAATTTTTTTTTTTTAAATGACACTTTCTTAGTTAAATTTTTTTTTCAAATTTATTTTTAAATATGTTTTAAATCTTTTTATTTAATTTTGGCATAATTTGTAATATTAAAGGTTTACATTTACATGAGATAGAACTAATTATTTTCTTTAAACCATATCATAGGTTAATGCTATTGAGTATTGCTTGATCCACATCAGTATTTTATAATAAAGATTAAGTAAAGTTTAAAAAAAAATTTCATTTTCAGTTGCATGCTCCTGATTTATGCCTGCATTGCTCTTCTGCAGATCAATATAAATTTTTTTTTATATTGATCTTTTTAATAATTGAATTCAAAATTTTCTCATTATAAAAAAATATTTTTTATTTTTTATTTCGTGATTGGAATTTGTTTTAATCTTTTTTGATTTTTTAAATTTTTCTAAGACATTTGCAATTAAAATAAATGAGTTCATAAATACATTATTCTTGATGAAAACCTTATCTACCTTTTTCATTTTAGTTAGTATTAAAGATTAAGAAATAAACAAATTTTTATGTAGTGGTCATTCAATTATTTTAGTTGGATTAAGTGTTAATACTATATTTTTATTTCCCCCTCCTCTTTTCATAGCTAATTTTTTAATTTATTTTATTTCAGTTTATTTCTGACATAAAAGATCCATATGAACTTCCAAAGAAAGTTTGCATTGCATGCAAGTATAAAATTCCATTTGATTATAAGGTATATTTATTTTTCTTCTAAAAAAAATAAAGAAAAGAATTTGTTATGCTGGGAAAAATTTCAATAAGTTATACTTTTATTTAAAGAAGGGGTCTTCAGTGTGTGTCCAGTAGTTGACATTTTGGTAGCCTGCAAAAATATCTCACTCAGTAACAAACAATAGTTTTTAATTAATTAAAAACTAATGTAAAAAAAACGCTATTATTTCAGACGATAACTGAAAGTACAAATGCTGTGGCCGATATTTGTAAGAAGGATTTTTTAAAATCTTTTTGATGATTTATTTTAATGAATATGATATTAAGCAATTAAGTTTAACCTCCACTTACACAGTTTACTTTACAAAAATATGCTTTTATGTTTGCTGTTTTGAAGCAAATTAATGTATATAAAAGGAGTACTTATATCTCTGCACCAGACCCATATAAATGCACGAACGATCATTATGCACCTATATAAATACACGCCTCCACTTACACATCTTACTTTACAAAAATATGCTTTTATGTATGCAGTTCTGAAGCAAATGAATGTAAGTAAAACGACTATTTATGTCGCTGCTTACAGGAAATTTATCACTATTGCAGAAATTTTTTTACTATTGCTGAAAAGGATAAAAATCCCCCTCTTCAAAGAAAACTTGTCTTCATCGAATTCCCAGAAAAAAAAAGATTAAATTTTATGCTTTTTCGCCACCAGTGCATACACGATTTCAAATTACATTCACATGATTTAAAATCACACCTCGTGATTCCTATTCACGCGTTTTAAGATCTCACATTGTGTTTCGTACTTTTGCCATTTTATATGAAATATTGCTTTTCGTGTTTGCATGATTTAAAAGCCACTGTTATGATTTGTGTTCAAGTGTCTTTTGAATTATACATCGGAATTCGTATTAGCATGATTTTAAAATGTAACATCAAGATTCGTATTAAGGCGATTTTAAAATCAAGCATCTAGATTCATATTAGCGCGATTTTAAAATCAGACATCGAAATCCATATTCACGCAATTTTAAATTTAGATCTTGTGATTCACTTTCGCTTGATTTATAAATCAGGCATTGAGATTCATATTCACACAATTTAAATAAATAAAATCTCGCATCGATTATTTTTTTATTTAAGCATTGATAAAATTACATTGTCATAAATGTTTCCTACACACAATTTTTCTTGCTCAAATTTCAGGTATTTTTAATTATTTAAAATGTATTTTTGCATATAACATTTTCAGCTATTTTTTTGATTTTTTACCAAACTCATTCTAGTGATATGGATTAATATAAAATTCTTTAAAAATTAAACATTTAAAAAAAAATCTGATTTTTAAACGAATTTTGCCAAAATGAAGTGGCAAGGAAAGGGTTGAAACTAATTCCGAAAGTTAATCATTGCTTGCCAAAAGATTTTTAATTAAGATTTTGTGTTTGCAGAAAGTTTCTCATTTTATCAAAGTCTGCTTTGCACATTATTGAAAACTGAAAGAAAACCATGTAGATATACTAACATCAGTCTGGACCAGTTATGGATGTAGATGTAAAAGTAGTTGACTTCATCTAGTCAAAGAATGACATTAATTTAAATTTTGTACAAAATTCAGAAAAACTCAGCAAATTGTCCTAAAACTAATTGCCATCCGTTTCTACTATTGAATTTCTTTACCTATATTAGCACACATCCTTCATGATTTTAAAAATTTATTGTTGTGGCATAAAAGGTTGTAGACCCTAAATTTAGGCTATTGTTGTGCTTCAAATTTTGAATTTATTTTAATAAATTTAACTTCAACTAAATCAATTAACATTGTTTAAAATAAAAATTCTTTTGTGATAAATTTTGCTTTTATTATACTTAAGAAAAGCACATTAAAAATTTTTTAGTTTGTCTTTTTTTAAAAATAGTCTAATGTATGCATAATGTTTCAAAAAATGTCCCAATATTTTTGAAAAATGTTGTCCTGAATTTTCTTTGTCCCTCTACGAAGCCTGTACTTTGTGACCAGATGTGACATAGAAATGATGTTGTATTGATATTGATGCAGTTGACTTTTAACTGTCCATGCTTTTAAGATTTTATTGCTCATTTTGGTAAATCAGTATTATTTTCACATTCTTTTCATAATGATGAATTATTTTTAAAAATTCTCAAAATAATCAGAGAAATCTCAACAAATTTTTTTCTCCAGATATTATGTGTGAACCCTGTTATATTTTATTTTATTAGTCAGTAATTTAATTTTTATTTCATATGTTAACAGTATCACCGATTTATATTTTATTCTAAAATATTTTACTATATTAATGAAAAATTTAAATAAGTTTCTATTTAAATTTCAGAATCCAAGACTACTGAGTCAATTTATGTCTTCTTATACTGGGTTTATATATGATAAACATATAACAGGTCTTTGTACTGCACAGCAAAAGCGCTTAGTAAGTGCTATCAAGTTATCTCAAACATTAGGTGAGTAAAATTTAAATTTTTTGTTTTGATTAGTAATTTTTTTATTTTGAAATTGTCTTAATTTCTGAATTTTGTATTTAGGATACATGCCAATTTTGATCAAGGCACCACAATATCTCAGAGATCCAAAACTTTTTGATCCATTTAAGCCTTCAAGACATAATCCTCATTAGCAATGTGGCTCATTGAAATGTGTTTTGATATTGTATATAGAGTAGTTTTAAATTAAAGAATAAATGCTTTTGTTAAAAATATCTTTGATTGTTTTTTTGTTTTGGTCTTTGTAACACTAAGAATGATATTATTAATTTGTCATTAATGAAACAGCTATAATTCAAACTGAACATTATATATAATATATAGAAAGATATACCACTATTCAAATAAAGGTGCATAATAAATATGTATCTTTTTAAGAAACTGAATTAAAATTTGTTAGCGTTACAACAGATTAGTTAGAGATGGCAAACTCCTATTTTTTTCTGATTATTCCTGTTATTTTCTTTATTCTCTTTTTTCCTACCTTTTCCTATTATTTCTGACTTTTTCTTTTTAAAACTATCTTCATAATTCATTTATTGTTTTTATGTCATTAACTCTTTCTGTTTTCTCTACCTTAACCGACAGTCAAGGAAGCTAAGTTAAGACGGTGATTCAAGGTCACATATTGTACATTTTTAAAAATTGAGAGTGTTGGCAGACTGCAGTTTCTTTTCAGTAAGTTTTTTATTGGCTTGTCATTTGACGATGAAGCAATATAATAAACTAAATATGTGAGGGGGTGCTCAAAAAGTGTTTTTTTAGCACACTTAATAAGTTACTAATAAAGCTCTTGACATTTCGGTTATTTCTTGTTTTATTGTCATAAATCATTTTGCATTGTTATTTTTTGAATGGGTATTTGATAAATTTTGAATGAAAGCTATTGCATTTGGTGAATATATTAATTTAAAGTAAATATTTTTCTTTTGACACACATATTTTTTCACATTTCTTTTGTCTAACCCTCCTATTTTTTGAAAAATTTGGTTGCGGTCTTTGACTAGTTTTAAAATAACATTTTCATTACAAAAAAAGTATAACACTTTTATTTGGAAAGAAATAATAAATTTACCAATTTTAATTATTTATGTATGTCTAACTGTACACAACCAGAACGAAGAGCATTAGTGGGAAAAAAACAGTAATTATTTCAGTTTGCCTTTCTGTACCTAGATTTAGAAATGAAACATCAAGGCACTAGTATTCACATTGTTTGTGTTTATTCCCCATTTGGCTACTGATTCTCTATTATTTTTTTATTAGCAAGAAAGAAACAAAGTTATGTACAATATTCCTCAAAATTCCATTAATTTAGTGATATGAATTTAAATTAGCATTTGTGACTTGATTAAATTTATAAAAGCGAAAAATATCTTAAGAATAGTAATATCTTATAGCCTTATTTCATTAATAAAGCCTTGTGTTATAAAGCAAGCACATCAGCTCCAATTTCGATATTACTTATGATTATGACTTACAATATTACTTTTAACTGTATGAAACTTGTTGTAAATGGTATTATTAAAAAAAATAATAATAAAAGTAATCACTAAGACCATTTAACCGTTACAATTTTTATTTGTATGCCTAAACCTCTTTTTTACCCCAACTTCACAGTTTTTATGTGTCGTGTTTATTTTTTATTTGACTATTAATATTCTGACCATGTAAGCAATCCTATGTAATATAAACCATTGAACTATTGATACCCTGTAAATATTCCAGTATCACAGGAGGAATATACAAGAAATGTGCTTGAATTCATTTGCTTATACAACATTTGTTATAATTATAGTTGTATTGTTTCAACATCTGCAGAAAACTTGGATAGAGCCAAATTGTCACTAACAAAAGAAACAAAAAGTGCTTTCAAAAAGGCCTATAGAGAATTCACTCTAAAAAATGATGATAGAGAGATCAGTATTCCCGAGTTTTTAAGAAGTAAAGAGGATGAAACTACTGAAATATTTCTATCTGAACTTAAAAAACCAGAAACTGAACTGAATAAAATTTTTATAAGTACACTTTTAAATGAAATAAAAAAAAAGAAATTAAAATAATTACTGTTATATTTGAAAAAATGATAGACTGCTGTTGTATTGAAAAAATATTCAAACATAATTTATTAATTTAATTAACTTTCTCTTAATAGATTCCCTCTGTTTAATCAATGGCATTTACATTTAATTTGAATAAAACCTCATCCATTTCTTTTACATGTTTGTTACTTTGTCAACCGATTGGTTCTAATGAATATTTGTCACCTTTTGCTTTACCAGGTTTCCATTTCTTGTCAAAAATTGCCTTTCAAATCCAATATTTAAATCACCAAACTTAAACCACAGGTAGAACTTGCATCATTATAACATGTCAACTTTCAAGGTTGATGGCCACCTTTGAAAATTCGTTGTGTGAAAAGAACACTTTCAAGTTTTGCATATAGTTCTCCCTAATATTTTTGATTGATATTCACCTCGCTGTCTTGCAACTGTTCAAAAAAGGAAACGGTAGAAGGCAATCTTGGTTAATTTTTTTTTTATCTATTTCTACTTAGTAAATCATAATTTATTGTTGTTCAAATAAATACTAATTTTTATCACTGCATTGTACTAAATATAGGAAACCAGATACTATAACTGCTTTTTCGTTAAGCTGTCTTACTTTAAACTTTCTAATTAATCTATTGATATTTATAAAGTAATATTGGTATTTTGATCTTATAAAAGTTTCCAATTTGACTAATTGGAAACGAATGGAGTTAGATAAGATATATTACAGACTTGAATTCTTGATTGTGCATATAGTGAAAGTTTTTTCCTATGTTTAATGAGATGTTGTATTAAGTGTTTATTTTTTAATTATGCTATCAAGTATGTACTATTAATTCAAGTACATTTTGTTTTAATTGTTAATTCAAGCTATTAATTGTTAAAATAATATAATTTATTAAAATTAAACTTTATTTAAAACCTTGTTTTAAACAATGGCCTATTAACTTTTAAACACCTAAATGTTTTTTCTCTACACAAAATGAACAGTGGCTTAATATTTTATTCATTGATATAATTTGCACATAATTGCACTTTTTTTCTAACTTTAAAGTTAAAGGTTTTTCTAACCAAATAAAGAAGACGTATTTAATGTGTTCTCTCTCATTTGAGGTCTTTAAAAGTGTAAAATGCTGTTTTTAAATGTTTTATCAAATTTAAATTAGAGAAAAATGATTTAAAAAATTTTGTATAATTTTAAGTCTGTATTTATAATCTGTGAATATGTCTGGGTTAAGTATGATAGATTATAAGTTCTCTGGGTTAATCAGTGGGTTAAGTATGATTTTAAAATATTTAGTAAATTTAAGCAAGGTTTATTCTATTTGTTTTTGGATTATTTATAATTTTATAAATAAACTCATAAAATGTTAAGAATAATACAAGAATTATTAACGTGAATTGTATGCTGGAATCGATACATTAATATACAAAAATTAAAAAAATTTCAATAATTTATGTTTCAAAATTAAATAAAATTTAAAACAGTTATACCTTATAGATGCATGAACTATATTAAAGTGCATATTAGGCAGGGAACAAATTATTAAAAAAAAAGCCCTGTTGCTAAAATGCATCTAGACGTGCTTCCAAGTTAAGTTTTACTCTTCGAAATTTTACTGAGAGTGAAGATATTCCTAGTAAACTTTGTTACAGATTTGTTTCTTGTATGAAGGAAGAGTATTCAAAAAACAGTTAGTGAGTGGATGGGTGACAATAACACATTTCTTGTGTTCTGAATTTAGGAAATTAGTTTCTACCCTGACAATTACTATAGCTGTTTGTCAAGCAGGTTTTGCATCATAATTGGAATAATATCTAAAAAATGATTTAGTGGAGCTTTCCAGATTGTCTTGTGAAGGACCTTTTGTTTATGTCCACTTTTGAAGGTGTCAGTTGTTATAAATTTCGAATGGTGGAAAAAAGCGTATTTATAACTTTTCCATTTATTTTATAAATAAATTTCTTTAAAAAACTTTAGTCTCAGTAATCTGTAAATAAAGAATATAATTGAAATAAAGTGTCACAATGGTTAAATATTCAAGCAAAAATTTTTTAGTGTTTTTTTTGTATAATTTAGCTGTTAGTTTTAATATAATTAAAGTAATGTTATAAATGGTAAATAATTTACAAACAAGACTTCTGTTTTGAAATTAACTCTTCCACTTCTACCTTCACTCCAGAAAAATTAATAGAGGAGTGAAAAATGTTAAGCAGAAAATATTTAGAGTCCCTGTTTAATTTTCTAGAGTTTCTGAAATATTCATTTCTTTTCTGGAGCTTCTGAAATATTATTTCTTATTTATTTTATATTTTAAATATTCGTAATTTAAGTTTATAAACAGAGTTGTAAATAAAAGCTAAGCTAGAGGATCTTTTAAAGCATAAAAACTTGCGATTGTCATTTATATCTTTGAGAAGTTGTTATTCTAGTAGTCAAATTCTTCTGAATCCATAAAATTTTTAACTTCTTTCAAATATTACTACCAAAATAAAAAGTTTATAAAAAATGTTTGAAAACATGTCAAAAATTAAAGTAAACGCTAAAATACATTTGAAAAAAATAAAGAAAGAAAAACTATTATTTTATTTTTGTTTTACTGTGTTGGAAAGGAAAAACTTAATTCAGTTTTTTTTAAAAATAATTTGATGACTTTAGACAAAGCACAAATTCATTTGTTTCATTCTTACCTTTGAATATTTTTAAAATGACTAATTGTCTTTTTTTCGGTTTATATATTCATCTGCTAAAAACGTTTTTTTAAATTCTTTATTATAAAGTCAGTGTTCCGCTAAAAGGAGCTCAATAATTAGAGTTCCATAGCCGAAAAAAAAAAATGCTGAGAACTGCTGGACCAACGACTACAATGATCTTTAAGAAGATAGTGTTATACACTAAGGAAATATTTGTTTTGCTTTTCATTTATCTCAATTTATTTTACGTTATAGTTTAGTATTGATATAATCGGTATAATTTCTACAGATATGGAACGGTTTATAAGAACTGCTATTAATAATCAAGACAATCACGTTTGCATTATAAATTAACAATTATTTATGTTTTTAATAATACATCTTGTAAAAAAATATAAAAACGAAAATTTTCGAATTATTTATGTCTTAAAGCAAATTAAATATTTCATTTGTTTTAGACTGGAGAAAAAAATTTCTTTATCAAAATTCTTAATCAAAATATTTGTAAAGATTTTTGTTAACTTTTCATGAAGAAAAATTGTAAAAACTGGGCCCGTAAGTTGTTAATATTTTGTTATTTTCCCACTTAGGCAGAAACCGATTTTTGGCGGGAAGAACAAATCGCTGTTTTTTTCATTGATTCTTTCTACCATTGCAAGAACTTGCCAACCCTGATTCTAAAAGACGAAATTCAGAAAAACATTGCTTTCGATTAGACGAATTTAAAATAATAATCACACAATGAGCTCGGGAAATAGAAAACAAAAGAACATTGTGTTTAATCAGAACAATGTCGGACTTAATATGTTTTTGAAGAAAGAACAGAAGTTGATAGTTATTAGTTGGTATGTATGCTTTTCAGAAAATATTAAAAATTCTATTAGTTAAATATTAACATTGAAAAGTTTTTCTCCGAGAATCTCCAAATTACCTGAAAGATAGAGCTTATTCGCGATCGAACAAAGAATATAGAAAAGAGAAGTCCAGGTCTTAGATTACGTAAGTAACTGGGGGAACTGTTCGGTTCGGTATGCTATACAAGAAAGACAACTTACACGGTGAGCAACGACATACTCAGAATAAACGGAGCATCATATGTATTAAGATCCAGCTCATAAGAAGTCAGGAGGTAAACCACCTGGGAACCGGTTGCTAGGCAACTCTACTTCTATGGTTGGGTACTCTACCATACATGTAAATACACATAGTAGATAACTCGCACCGCCATTTTATTCTTTCTTAATTTGTCGAAATACATTCATGGACAAAAAAATTAGCGCACCAAGAAGGAGTCGTCAAAATGAAACGAAATTTTACATACGTAATGACTACTTTGATAGAAGTAAATGATTAGAAAATCAAAGAAAAAGGATAATTTATTTCAGAGAAAAAGGTAAAAGAACGGAGGAGTTAATATCCCGTTGGACCCCTTCTAGAGCGAATGCACGATGCGATACGACCGGGCATTGATGCATACAAGTTCCGTATGATGTCTTGAGACATTTCGTTCCATATTTGCTGCAACCTTTCCAGTTAGTTTAAACTCGTGGGATGCCCAACTCGCCGTCCCAAATGATCCCAGATATTCTCGAATGGAGACAAATCTGGGGATCGGGCAGGCCAAGGAAGGGTAGTAACAGTACGGAGACAGTCTTGTGACACCCTTGCCGTATGAGGTCGAGCGCTGTCTCGTTGAAAAATGGCTCCTGGGAGCCGTTGCATGAGTGGCAACACATGTGGTTGTAGGATTTCATGGACATACCGCTGGGCTGTCATGGTGCCACGGAACAATACTAGGGGTGACCGTGTATTGTAGGCAATGGCACCCCATACCATCACACCAGCTGTGTGTGTCACTGTACAGCAAAGGCAGGATTGAGGCGTTCATCACGGGGTCTCCACACATGAACACGATTGTCATCACTGCTGAGATTGAATCTGGATTCGTCGCTAAAGACGACCTGGTCGCTAAAGACGACCTGGTCGCTAAAGACGACATTCCGCTGCAATCCTCGTGCGCGGCAAAAATCCAAACGGAGGCGTCGATGGGTGGGTGCAATTATTTCTTGGTGCGCTAATTTTTTTGTCCATGAGTGTATATTAGCAGGTGTAATCAACACGGGGGATGTATTCTCAAAGGAATATCTTTATTAGAAGTACAGCACTGTTTATCAATAAGGTAAAAATGCAGAATTTGTGAACCGGTTGTTAGGTAACTCCATATGTATGGTTGGGTACTCTGCGTCTATCATACATGTGGAGTTGCATGTAGAGATAAATGTAGATACACACAGTAGATAATTGACACCGCCATTTTATTCTTTCTTAATTTGTCGAAAAGTGTTAGCAGATTTAATCAACACGGATGATATAAATGCATTCTCAAAGGAATATCTTTATGAATAGTACAGCACTGTTTATCAATAGTGAAAAAAAGTAGAACAAACCAATTATAAATAAAAAGAGAAAACTTTTCTTCTTTTCCCCAACTCCAGTAATGGTTGGGAGGGGAGGAGGATGGAAACCCGTTTCAAGAACTTTTGCCTCATCTTAAATATTGTTTTTTCCCTTTATGTACAGGGAACGCACCCAACCTTGGAGGACTGGTTTACATTATGTCTACGGAAGCTAGCCTTCTTGCCCTATGCATATTCTTTGACTCGAATATACGCCATCTGCGGACTAGACCGGTTCCATGTCTTGACCTTTTCTTCTTCTCAGTTGTATAAAAATGTACTACAATATTTTCCCCTTTCTTAACATTTTTCATATGTAACTGTCGCAAATATTTTTTTTAAATTTACACGACGCTTTCTTTTAGAACTACGTTTAATGTAGTTTTCAGTTCCATATAGTTTTCCGACTTAAAAGTTTTTAATCTATTTGAAAATCAAAACAGAAACTAATGTACTTCCTTCTCCTACGACTCTCCACACGCTAATGGTGAAAGCATGCGAAGTGTTGCCATAGGTAGAGAGTTCTGTAGCCTGTTTGTCACTTGTAGCCCATTTCGATCGCCAGTTAAAAAAATAAGTGAGATAATAAATGATTATAAAAAGTTATTTTTTGCATGAAATTTCAATAATCGAGTTATATAAAAAGTTTTTGATATCCTTACTTAGTTCTAGAGATATGACGAAAGATTATAAAATTAAAAAATTGAAGACTTTTGTGTCTGATTTCCTAACTTTTAATGTCGTCTGCCCTAAATTAGTTAGCATATTTAAGGTGAAACTCTCGATCATTAAGATTAGTAAGAAAAAATCCGATCATTAGATCAAAAGTTTTTAAGGCGTTCCATGATTTATTTTGCGCACATAATGTTTGCGAAAACTCAGAGCCATAAATTTAGTCCTATGTTTTCGAACTTTTCCTTTTTCATCGAAGTACTTGTCTGTAAAAAGAGCTTTGAAGTCTTAACTTAAAACTTCTAAACAAAGAAGTCGAAAAAGTACTTTAGAAAATTTCTAGATATTATCAGAAATACGTTTTTGTTTAAATTAACGTAATAAAATTACTTTACATTATTTAAATAAAATTAAATTCGAAAGAAGTAAGTTGAAATAAAATCATTTTTTCAACAGGAAGTTGTTCACCTTTAAAAAAGATGTTTCTCGAAGGCTTTGTCGTCGCATGAAATGAGGCTTTTATACGAAAAATGGGTTATTTTTATAACTGCTGTGAATTTACTACATTTGCCCATGACAAGTTTAGCCTATCTTTAGCCAGAGCCTTCTATGTTTATTCTGAAAATGTGACAAATCGTCAATAAGGAGAAAAGCCCAATTTTGAAAAATGAAAAGCGTTTGTAGTCTAATTTTTTACTATTTAAAAACTTACTCCAATGTTGGCTTATAACAATTTGCTAAAAATGAAAATAAGGCCTCGATTTTGGAAATTTTCATCTAGGTGGAAAATGCTAACAAATTAGCGATTTTTAAAAAGTTCAATAACTTTTAAATTTATTTAAGTTATTTTCTCGCTCTAAAACCCAGATATTTCTTCACCGCAAGATGGCTAATAGAGCTGAAAGCAATAATTTTGCTTTAAGTACAAGGGATTTAAACTGCGACATTTTAAAAATTTTCTTTCGCGAAAAAGACTAAAAAAAAACCAAGTAAAAAAATGAACCTTGCTTAAAAACCGTAACCATATCTGGAAGCTTTACTACAGCATATTATCCATACTATTTTATTTTATAGCCGTCGTTGAACAGCCGACCCAATTTTATGGGTTTACGGCTACTAGTGTTCAACTCCGTAGCCTTGTAATTTTGAACCCAATCTAGAAGACAAGGGAAGTCCTGGATCAAGTATTGGCAGAAATTTGCCTTCGTGGAGGACTTTTTGATGGTGCTGACCCGCATTTGCGTTACATGGAGAGGAAGATCACGAGAACCTCCCACGGTTAGCCTGACGGCAAGGGATCTCTAACCCATGATCCGTCTACCACTGAGGATATTTGACGTCAGCACTGTGGTCGGTGCAAGCCGGATGCGGAATTCGTATCGACTGGGATTTGAACCCGGTTCGCCTCATTGGAAGGCGAACGCTCTATCCCCTGAGCCATCGCGGCTCTATCCATACTATTTGTAGCAATTCATTGGACGTTATTTTATTTTATATTTTATAAGCGTCGTTAAACAGGCAATCAAATTTTGAGTTTACGACCACCGAGCCTTGTAATTTTGAATTCTATCCAGAAGACAATAGAACTCCTTCATTAGGTTGCTTTCGTGGAGACTACTTGATTGAACAAACATGGAGAGGTACAGGGTGATACATAGAGAGGAAAACCTCCCTCCCTTAGCCTGACGACAGGGAGATTCTAACCCACGATCCGAGTACCTGTAAGGATATTTTACGTCAGCACTGTGGTCGGTTCGAGCCGGGTGCGGAATTTGTATCGACCGGCCATTGGATGTTATTGAAATATTAAGTTAAAACATTAGTATTGTAGAAACAATTTAGGTGCCACCATTTAAAAATTTAATTTTTAAAATCTTGATTTTGACTCCGAATAAGAAGGCGGGGATTTATAGAAACTTCACCAAGTTTGGTAATTCATTCTGCAATCATTTCCTTCCGGCAACCTTAATCGGGACAAATTTGAAAACGTCATTCTCTTTCGATCTATAGGAACGTATGAGAGAATGAGATATTTAAACAAAGTAAACGGCTTTATTTTTTAAAATTTTTTCTTAGAAATGGATAAAGTTAAATTAAAATTTTTATTGTTTAAGCTAATAATATTTCGGTCTGGTGGAATGACTGTGGCGCTGCATATAAAATCAACATTTTAGTGAAAGAAATTTCTCTTAGCCTTTTTGTGTCTATGTCTATAATCTACTTAAACAACTAACCATTTTATTGGATCAAAATCAATGTAAATATTTGAACAAACTATTGAAGCGACTGATCCGTAAATATGGTTAAATTGTTTAAAAACAGCAAAATAAAAACAATGTAACACTTTTTTTTTCTGTTATAGATTTCACTTAAACCTATCAGATATAAGTAAAAAAAGAGAAAAAAAGTTTAATTGTAACAAATAGATCTTCCATTTCCTTTTTAGTTAGTTCTTATAAAGATATCTTCATTTTTTATGTGTTCCTTTTAGCACTTGAAGCGTGAATTTTGCAGACTTTTAGTTTTTTTTCCTGCCCCTATGGCGTCCTAATCCTTCTTTGTCTAATGGAAACAATTTTGAAAATGGTATTTTATGAATCTCTTTTTTTTCTCTCTTTGGCAGCAATCTAAGCAATTTTCCGGAAAAAAAAATCTATCCAAAATATTGTTTTAAGAGGGAAAAAAACTTTTTTTTTTATATCCTGATTCCAATAAATCTATTTTTTATGACAGAACTAAAATATTTTTTCGACATCACATAGTTTAGTATTATGATAGCAAAGAGGTTATAAAGCTTTTAATGATACGTTTGTGTTTCTCTAAAAGGTAATTTCAAAGAGAGTCCATTTGTTATTTTTTATATTTTTGGATATTAATTTAGGTTTTGCTAAAAGTATTAATTTATCAAAAAAAAATTACAACTTTTAATGCAGTTTTATGTTGCATTAAAGCCAAACAAAAATATTTCTTCCTTTAAAAAAATGAATTAAAAAAATGCTAAGCTGAAAAATATTCAAATGAAGTTTAAAATATGTTTAATAACAAAAATCAAGCAAAAAAAAAAATGCTAAAACAAATTGTTAAATACACTCATGGACAAAAAAATTTGCACACCTAGAAGGAGTCGTCAAAATGAGACGAAATTTTACATGCGTAATGGCTACTTTGATATAAGTAAATGATTAGAAAATCAAAGAAAAAGGATAATTTATTTCAGAGAAAAAAGCAAAAGAACGGAGGAGTTAATACCCCTTTGGACCCCCTCTAGCACGAATGCACTATGCGATACAATCAGGCATTGAAGCAGACAAGTTCACAAGCGCGAGACAAGTTCTGTATGATGTCTTGAGACATTTCGTTCCATATTTGCTGTAACCTTGCCTCTAGTTCGTTCAAACTCGTGGAATGCCAACTCGCCGTCCCAAATGATCCCAGATATGCTCGATTGGGGATGGGACAAATCTGGGGATCGGGCAGGCCAAGGAAGGGTAGTAGCAGTACGGAGACTGTCTTGTGACACCCTTACTATATGAGGCCGAGCATTGTCTTGTTGAAAAATTACTACTGAGTGGCAACACATGTGGTTGCAGGATTTCATGGACATACCGCTGGGCTGTCATGGTGCCACGGAACAATACTAGGGGTGACCGTGTATTGTAGACAATGGCACCCCATACCATCACACCAGCTGTGGGAGCGGTGAGTTGCTGCACAGCAAATGCAGGATTGAGGCGTTCACCACGGGGTTTCCACACACGAACACGATTGTCATCACTGCGAAGATTGAATCTAGATTCGTCGCTAAGGACAACCTGGCTCCATTCCGCTGCGGCCTAGTTTCCTCGCTCGCGGTAAAACTCCAAACGGAGGCGTCGATGGGTAGGCTCAATTATTTCTTGCTGAGCTAGTTTTTTTGTCCATGAGTTTATGTCATACACGCAATATTTTTTTTGAAATCCTTAAAAATGTTTGAAACTCAAGATGACGTCATTGACAATTTATTGACATTTCTCGATACAGTTCTTAGGAATATATATTATGCCCTAAGCCCAGCCCTTGGTGATCGAAATGGGTTACAGGGGGCAGCATAGCAGAATTCTTTATCTCTGGCAATACTAGGAATGCTTTCACTATTAGCGTGTGGATAGTCATAGGAGTGTGAAGTACATTAGTTTCTGTCTTTGATTTTCAAACCGATTAAAATATTTTAAGCTTTTTTGGAAATTATATGTAACTCAAAGTTGCATGAAACATAGTGTTTAATTTAAGCATAATGGAAATATTAAACCATATTCTTGATAATCTAAACGCGAAAAATATTATGGTAGTCGGAAACAATGTAAAGAGAATATAAAAGGCTAATTTCTCTTAGAACAATTTATTCAAAATATTAGTATAACTTTGACAAACTAATAAATATTATTAACAAACTTAAACATTATGCTGTAGTTATGTGACCAAGCTAGCTAGCGAAAGGTATACTAGGTTTGTCTATGGTAAGAACCCCCCCCCCCGCCACAAAGTCTGAGGCCGTCTGTTGCTATTGAAACAAGAATCGCGCATTGCAGGCAGGATAGCTTCTCTTCACACTACGCCTAATACAATAGATCGAAGAAAAAAGTTCCATTTCTCTCACCGAAACGAGATAAAACCCGCCCTAAACAGTGACTTCACACCCTTACATGGAATAGTTGTACCTCGTTACCATAGTCTAGGGGAGTTTTTACTTTAAAGTGATGGTACATTTACTTCAGACAAACAGTAAGTGCGAGTTCTTCACCTGACGAAGGGTGTTTAGCACAGGGTTGCCTTTGCCTCAAAAACTTTACTCGCCAAGCTGGCGGAAGTAAAGATGCTGGTGAGCAGTGGTCGAAATATTACATTATTTTTGTAATTTACTACAACTACAACCTTTGTTACAAATGTAATGACTATAAACTACTTTGGAATTGTAGTAACTACTTCATTACTTTAATGAGACGAACTTACGTTAAATATAAGGGAATAATTAAGAAATATAAGGGAATAATTAAGAGATATAAGGGAATAATTAAGAAATATTTATTCACGTTTGCATGAGCCAGTTTGTTATTCTGAAATTTTTTTTTCTCGAAATAATTCATTTAACCTTTAACTTTCTCGACAGCGAATATTTAATTTAAGAAATGCGAAATTATCAAATACTAGCAATTTTTTAACTGTTTAATGCTTATCTATTTCGTCTAAGAAATTAAGTACATCCAAAGTACGTTCCCTTCCTTTGAAATAATATCACTGTTTCACGAGTGTACATACGCGAGTGTGTGTGTGTGTGACCAATCCCCTCACTGTCTAGCGGCAGCTAGACATTATCCATGAGTCCATACACTCTCAAAAAGTCCAGGGAAAGCAAGGGGTCAGTCCAACACCTCATAGAAGAAGGAAGGCCTCAGCACGGATCAATTTAGTAGTCCGATGTGACGAAGTTAACGGCGCAGTAGATGAAAAATAAGAAAGATGTCATTACGTTCAGGGTACTAAGCTGCGCAGTGGTTGAAAATACGAAATATGTCATTACGTTTGGACTACTAACGGATATTTATGGTAACCCGTGCTGAGGCCTGCTCTTATCTAGGAGGTGTTGGTCCGCCGCGAAAGAAATGCGAAGACAAGCCAGAATGTGCTCCAGGGATGCAAACCGGGAGAACCCTGTTGCCATTTCAAAAGAAGCCACTCCTTAGGTGGCCGCTGGCAAATCTCGACAGCGCCGTCTGGTCGGCTCTATCACAGGAAAGACCAATGGAACCCCTGGACATCTCCGCCAATACCAATCATGGGATGGAGGGACCCTCCAAGACTTTAAGTCATTGTTTCTCCTGAAGGAGTAAAGCTCGTCGAAAGTCAATGAGGCAAATGAATACAATGGCTCAACCGAGCCCTGCTTTGCCAAGTCGTCAGTGACCTCATTTATGTGAAAGCGTGGCCAAAGTGATTAATTATCTTTTTTTTGTAATGGCTAGTTTAAATATTGGTTATACGAGATCCTGAATACGTAATTCCTGTTAACGCAGGGTCATCCATTGACGCACCCACGAAAATTTGTACCCATCAAATTCGAAAAAATTAGTTGTTTTAGAACCTTGTATATTTACTAAACTAACGTTAAAAGTAGTTGGCAGAAATCGGTACAAACTACTGTTTTTTTTTGTTTTTTTTTGGACTTACACTACTCTCTACACTACTTTTTCAAAAAAGTAGCTCACTGCACTACTAACTACGAAAAAAAGTAAGTAGTTTCGCAACTTGACGTGCGCTACATCTGACCACTGCTGGTGAGAAACTGGTGGAAAAGACTGGTGAAAATTACTGGATAAAACTGCTGAGAGTGGTGAGAAAATGTAATACATTCCCATATATCTGAGCTGAGGGGGAGAGGGAAGGAAGGAGGCTCTAAACATGGAACCGATCTTCTACCCAGATGGCGCATTCGATGTTGCGATGACGAATTTAAATTTTCTGTGCCAAAAGGGGAGGGTAGGTAGCAAAACATCATATAGGAAGTTTTTGAAAAAAAAAAGCGAAATATTACAGGAAAAAATAAATTAATAAGGAGAAAGAGAGAGGTGACACTGGAAAAAAAATAGTAGAATATTCGAACTTGGAAAGTGTTGTGTATTTTGCTTTGGAAATTTGAACACAAAATCAATAAAACCATTTAATAGTTTTTTTGCTTGATTTAAGTAAACCTTGCACTTTCCCCATAATTTTAGTTCAGGATATCTAAGAAGTTAGTTTTTATGAGAAGTCTGTATCAATAACCCTTCAGTAATAGGCCATGAAAATTGGGTAGTGGTATAATTAAATGGCAGGAATTTAATCTAGTAAGGAAATAAAAAGTTTTAAAAACATGGCTTGCTATGTTATTCTTAAGTTGGGATAGGTTTGGTTATGTTTTTTTTTACTTAATGAATGAGATTTTGATAGACCAAATCTTTGAGTTATCTATCTACATAACTAAGAGTCACACTTGAGTACTTGAAATTCAAGAAGAAGATCACGGATATCCACTCATGTGACCTATGGCATAAGCGCCGGCTGATCGTTTTTACATTTTATATTATAACCGTCGTTGAACAACCGATCCATTCTTGGGTTTACGACTACTAATGTTCAACTTCGTAGCCTCGTAATTTTGAACCAATCCAGCAGACAAGGAAACTCCTGGATCAGTACCCCCAAAGGTATGATTTATTATGGGAACATGGAGGACTTTGAGACTCGACAGATTTAACTTGCACCAGTCACCATTTACTTCATGGGGAGTCTTCGGCCTGCGAAGATCGAATCCACGACCTCTTGGACATAGGCCCAGTGCCCTACCAACAAGGCTATCCCAGCCCTCCAGCTGATCGCTTACAAGCAAAATGGCGTGTTAAAGTTGAGTTAACTTTCTCCACACTAATTAGAATGTTAACTAACGTGAAGTTAATTAAATACAGCCCCGCACTGTGCTTCAAATTTGTAGAAATATATAACTTTCTCGTCTACGTCTTTTACTTAACTTAGATTTATTATTTGTTCATGTATTTCATTATAACCGTGATATATTTTTGTTTTGCGTACCTGGCAACTTCAGGGCATACTTAGTTTGTTTATGTTTTATATGGCTTCGTTCCTGTCTTTGTGTACGAAATATATAGTGAAAAAATTGAAATCTTTGTGAAAGAATATAGAATACGTAACTTAAGAGAATTGATACTTGGTGGGCTTGGCGTACTCGAAATAGAATGGAAAGAAAGCAAATGACGCGTTTCAACAACCAATCAAGATACCAGCACTATGTCACTTGCAGGTATTCCATTAGGTACCTCAACTCGAGAAGAAGTGAAGTGATTATGCCTAGGCAAATTATTAAAATGAGATTTAATTCGATACCTGTAAGCGACGTCACGCGTGTGTGTTAAACCTGATTGACTTCTAAATAGATGATTTACCTACGATGACGTCATTTGCCGGTATCCAATTATTTAGGTTTGGGGTTCGAGCATGCCAAGTTGTTGAGAAATATATGAAAAAAACTGTATATTACCAATTGTTGTTTGAATTTGTTCTTTATAAAAGATATAATGTGATCTTTATGATCAGTCTACTGCGTCTTTACGTATCTTTACGATCAGTCCATTGCGGGAAACATAGGTTTTGATACGGGCTCCTCACAAATGCGAACTTTATGGACAACCTATATAGACGTTCTGCAAATGCTGAAAAGAGATGGTTTGTAAAATAATTCATGATACTGAATTTGTAATAATTCATAAAGTCTGATTTTCATTTGATCTGAGACAAGTAGTGAGCAATGTTTTTCTCGTAAGTGAGCAATACTTACCACAAATCAGTTATAATCTGTGTTCCTCAAATTAATTAAAATGAACGAAATGCTAATTAGTTTAACTTAAAGTGAATATGTGAATGAATAATGCTGTTTATAATTAAACTCAGCCTACTCAGAGGCACCTGCCGCGCGTTCTAACGATCGAAAGGGCCCCGAATTCGGAACAATAACGGGGAAAAAATTAAATGCAAAATATTCTAGTTCGAAAACTTGCCAATAAGAGAAAATATGGTGCTGGTGGCTCAAATCATATGCTAATTTTGAATCAGAAATGTTAGTGGGGTTTAAAAACATGTGATCTGACTATGAACGATATACTTAAAGACAATCCACCTTGACGTCATCGCGATGCTTCTCTAAAAGTTTCTCTCAACCCTTGCGCCTTCTCGAAACATTTAAGGGAAACGGTTAGATTTGAATAATTGACACTACGGTTTATAATATAGTGTCTTTGCCTTATTTCTATTTATTTCTGTGCGATTACATTTGTAGAATGAATGAATAATTATGCTTTGTAATATATTGCTTTGTAATATATTGTTGAGTTTTTATGTTCCATTCCATTAAAAATTAAGATTGGATTGTTATTCGTGTTTTTATTACTTATTTACTTTGATTTATTAAGCAAGAATGCGATCAATGATAACAAATTCATATAAATTCACCACTAAAAATCGTAAATATTCTCTTTTTCTAAAATAGAGAGCATTTAGTGGCGATAATAACTAAATTAAAATATATTATATAAATTAAAATATGTAGCAAACTATGGAGTAACCGAAACCGTTAACTTGGACGTACTTTTCTGGAGGTTTTCTAGCTCTTGGAACATGTTTTTTATTTTTAACATTTATTGGAAGTTTCTTACGAAAACAAAACGAAAAGAAGTTAATGNCTGAAATTACGAATTTTGAAATTAATATGATTTTTTAAAAGGCAAGCGAAGCTTAAGTGTTCCTTCACTGGTTAGTTTACCCTAGTCAGTTTTAAACTCTTTAGAATAATAAACTTTATTTTTTAAAAGGAACAATTAACGAATATTTAATTAAGATATATGATGTTTTTCATAAGACTAGCATATAATATCTTTTTTTTTCAATTTTATTTAACGATTCTAACTTGTAGAATATTTAACTATAGTAAAGTATTTAATCCTTCCCAAAATTTCTAGTATTTATCAATACTTGCTCCCTTTCATTTCGGTTGCCTTAATTAATCTTATGAGAATAATTATTTTATCAGTGAAATTAATGAGAGTTTATTTTTCAACCTAAAATTAAGGTTTGACTTGAACGACATACTCGTCTTAATGACTTTTGTTAAACTTTGACTTAATAAGCTTTTAATGACATATACCTATTTCTTCGTGCAATCATTACGAAGCTTAATGAATTTGTTCAGACTAATTAAATGTAAAAATAAGTCAAAATAAAACGCATTAAATTTATTTTATTGGTAAAAAGCGAATTCTTTGAGTTCAATCATGTGAAATTTAACCTAATAGACTTCTAATTATATTGTAAAATTCTTGTCATAATAAATCATTAAAACTGGTTTGTTTTCTTTAATGTAATTGATAGAGTTAAACATATAAACTTTTTTTTTATCGTTCATTCAGGCTTGTACTCTTTATGACTTTAAACTATCGATTTTAAGTTTCATAAATATTGCTTTTTTTCAAACTTTATTCAATTCAATTCTATCTGAGTTCTATACAGAGAAAAAAAAATTGGTAAAATTGCTCTACTTGTATGATAATAACATTTCTGGTAAAATCCATAATTCTGGTAATAAAACCGAAATATACAGTGTTTAAACCATTCATTTGATAATTTTTCGATTCGAATAGTAACATTTTACTGGAAATTCTGGTTTTCAAAATAATAGTTCTTATTACCATACATTTAGTAAAAAATACAAAACTGAAAATTAAATTTAACTGAATAAATGGTCTTTATTTTATGCGCTGAGGTATCTTGATAAAGTTACCAAATTTTACCACACTCACTACCTACCAGCAGGGTAATAAATCTTGTTAATTTTTTTAAAACTCATTAATAAAGAGCTTCGGAAAAAAATACTGGGTTTTTTGTTGCTCTCATAGAGCTAGATACACGATAAGTTTTGCCATGTTCTAGTAGTTTCAACCATCCTTTTTTTCCAGTGTATTATCAATTTTAAGTGTTGATTAATTAGGACTAAAATTGACAAAGATGTCAAAAATTATGGAACTATTTTTTTCAGGCGAGAATTTAAATTTAAAATATTCAATTCAATCACTTCCTCCAGTTTTTAAATAGTTATCATTTCTAAATTTCATTCGAAAATAATCTTTTTTGTTAGTTGTTTGAAGTAACACAAGAGTTTTTAAAACGAAGCCTATTTTAAAAAATGAGTTCGTAAGTTATGTTCAGAAAAAAAAGAAGCGCTTAGAATCGTCCCTTAAATAAATTATAATAAAATAATCATACGCGTGTTAGATTTCCTATAAACTTTAAGAAATATACAAAAAAGTACTAAAAGAAAGTTTATTTTTTAACATAGAGGAAAGTGAGGTTAGGATTTGAAGGCCAGTTGGAGCTAAACTGTTAGACCTAAAAATAGTTAGATTTAATCAAGTTATTCATTACTTAGTTGCGCACAGTATAAAGTCCTACCTGTACTTTATTTATAAATTTTCTTCTAGTCAAAATCAAATTACCCATTCTTATTCCACTAGTGGACAATGTCGTGTACGCTTGTTAACTCTATTAGAAATTTAGAAATACAAGAATTTCAGAGAAAAAGTAGCAGATATTTCTATTTTATATGACAATTTAAGGAAATTATGCATGTAATTTACATGCGATGCAGTCTAGACTGTACTCAAGGGTGAAAGGCAATAAAAAAAAGATAAAAGCTTTTAAAAGTTAAACACGTCAGTCAGAAATTTAATTCGTGCTATCTTTTACGATACATGTCATAAAATTATTAAAAAAGATTATAGTTTCGTAGTCTTACTGGAATTCATTTCGGAAAATAAGAACATACATTCTTGAAAAAGAAACAACTTTAGGACATTGCAAAAGCATTGGATTTGATTGGACCACTGAAAAACGATGCGTCTTATGCTGAGATGCCTTTAACAAATCAAATGCGAGATAAAATTTTTTTACTTTAGTTTCGCTGTAGAAGAAAATCGTCAGCAAGAAACAGTATTTATTATTTTTACATCAGTTTTTTTTAATACTAACAGAAAGTAATATTTAAACATGGTGCAAATCTACGGGAGACGAGGAACAATAGTTTTTATTCAATAAGTTTTGTTTTTCTCAATTCACATGATTTAAGAAAGCAAGCAAAAAGAAGGCCGTGCAACGTTGTTTCAAGAGTTGGCGATGTGGATATACGTTCACGCTGGGAGCTTGGCTTCCATTTGACTTCCATTTAACGAAAAAAACTCTGTTTTTTTAACAAAGAAATTACTCTAAAGTAAATATGCTAGGTTCATAATCGGTGCGATCCCATAGCGGAATTCGTACGATCCGTCAGCGCTATGACACGAACCTGGATCACCTCAGTGGAAGGGCAGCGCTTTGTCCCCTGAGCTATAGTAGGGCAACTCTAGTGTTTGGTTTTGAAGAAAAGTTTTAATTGGCTTTATCTTACAAATCTTACTTTATTGAAATCATATTTAAGTGTAATAAAGTTTAAAACTAAGTGGCCTACCCTTGTAAAAATGTCTGGCAACTTAACTTGAAGAAAAAAGATAATAATCTAGATAGTAATAGATAGATAGATCCAGATAGTAGACAGACCAGATAATAATCTGGTAGAGTATCGATTTGACAATAAAGTTAAATTGCAATTTTATTTATACGATGTTCAAAACCATAAAATAATTGCTGAAAAGTAAGAGTTAGTATTGAAAAATAATCATAAAATGGTTTTTTTTTTTTTTAAAAAAGGGTTAAGTTATCTTACGATAAGCAAAACTAAACGGTAGAAACTATATTTTGAACTGCCAGTTTTATTCCGTTTAGGATTGGGTGAAAAACAGAGAAAAAAAACCGTTTTACGAGCAAAACAACATTAAACCGTGAATATACGGAGAAAGTCTGTAAAAAAACGGGAATATTTTTGACGGTGCACGAATAACGTTTAAAAAGAGAAAAAAAAAATCTGCATTTTCCTTTTATAGTTTTTTTCCCGTCGAATTTACAGTTATTCTTTATAAGTGTACATACAAACTGAAAGAAAATCATAAAATATATTTTATGGTTGTTGTTGTTAATTTACGTCGCACTAGAGCTGCACAATGGGCTATAAAATATATTTTAAGTTATAAAATTGCACCAAACGTTGCTCAATATCTAGTACGCTAAGTCTCAGTATGCGTACTAGATATTGAGCAGATATTGAACTTGCAGCGTTAGTTTCCTTTCAAGATTTAATCCAGATTACGACATATTTCACTAAAATCAAATTTCTCCTTGTTTATATCAATGCTAAGTTTCAATACTAGTTCACGAAACAAGTATTTAATTAAAGCTTGACATTTCAAAAGTGAACAAAGCGGTAAGTTGAGAGAGTACAACAGAATAGTTTATTTGATATCATGGTATTCTAAGTTAACAAAGAATTCCACAGCATACCGAATTGTTCAAACCACGCATATTTTGATAAACTGGGTTCGAGAAAACATTTATTCGAATGTCAAACTTTTGTTCTTTTAAGCTGATTACCATATACAATGCATGGAGATTCCCATTCAAAATTTAATAGCAGATATTTACCGAGTGTCACTGAGCAAAAGTTAAATAAATCCGAAAGGAATAAGTTTTTTGAAATAAATGGAGAACGAATTAAATAATACACGCTCCATATGTGTCAGATATAATATTAAAATAATAATAATACCTAATGAGTTAAACTTTCTGTTTGAAAGTTAAGTTTGTAGCGTAAAAGTAAATAGTTAGATGTATACCATAGATTAGTAAATAATATTTATGTAACAATACAATAAATATTTTATTTAAAAGCATATTCTTCATAATTTTATTTCTCTTTTGAAATATTCTTCATTCAAGGGTAACTGAGCAAAGATCAAATTATTCAAAAATCAAATTTTCGTTATTATTGAGAAGTATTAATTGCGTTTGTTAAAATTTTTTTTTCCTGTTGGTTTCTAACAGTTCCTTGACATTAGGTAAAACTAGACCAACTACATTAGGTAAAACTAGTAGGACCTGAGTACAATAAAACAAAATAAAAATATGTATGCACAAATAATAATATTTCTCTGAACTATTCATGATTAATGTTGACTTTAGACATCATTTTAAGATAAACATATTTAAAACGGTATTTTACCTCAAATATATCTAAAACCATTTTTTAAATTAACTGCGTCGCATTATTAAACAGAAAATAGGTTATATTTACTTTTATAATGTGCTTTACATAAAACTATGTTCAGTCAACATAGGCCATTAAAATTGTGAATTAAAACTTGCAAAACATTATGGGGAATTAACTTTTCGCACTAATACTAAATAATGTCTTCGGGGCAAAGCATTTAACGTGTTTTAAATTGTTTTTTTTTTTAAAAATTAAAAAAAAGGGTAAAGATTAAGTTTTAAGGTGAACCAAGCAAAAGGCTAATTTTAAATTTTATCGCAAGAGAAAATTATATACATTTGTGTTAATACAATAAAATTTTTTTTTTTTTTTGATAGAATACTTTTTAATTTTGATGAAAAAAATTAGTTTATCGCCAAGGAAGAAAAAAGGATTGTGCAGTAATCATGGGTATGATGACTGAGGAGAGTTGACAAATATATATATATATATATATATTTCCAATGCCCACCTG
>NC_092211.1:51975944-52004116 GCF_043381705.1 Parasteatoda tepidariorum
TTTATTATGCTATGATGCTTAAAAAAATAAAACGTAACTTCAAGAACTATATTTTGAATTCTCTTTTTCACAGTGAGAAAAATTTAAACTATTACATGCAATTAATTCCACTTTAAACATATAAATACAAACACTCACCTTATAATTTTTCCAAGGAAACAACGTGTTGCAGAGATAATAACAAATTCAAAATTTTTTCCAGAGACGTCTATTTGACCAGGTAATCCAAAAAATTGCTAGATGACTTACTATTGTTTGGCAGTAAGCTATTGTTAGCAATCAATTTAAGGAAAAACTTTCAAATTCTTATTTTTAATCAATATATATGAAATGTTCCTTCACTGGGTAGTGTTCCTTCCCTGGTTGGTTTACCCTATATATGATTGATTTTTACGTTTTTTTATCAAACGATTACCTGTATAATACAAGTTTTTAGAATTGGTTATTATTTCCTTTTATTTAAACAGTTATAGTTGATTAAAATAAGAAGTAAAAATGCATGTTTTGGTGTTACATATTGCTCTCTATGGCAGTAATTTAAAAATTGTGCAAAATTTATATGTTTATTTCAGCACATATTTTTTTAAATAAAAACCGTAAGGTAAGTTTTCTTAGATTTTAAACTTAAGAACCAGCATTATTATGCAAACAAATAATCTCAAGAAAAACAGGAAATTTTGAAATCTGTATCACAAATATTCTAAAAAATGCATGTATGTAAATTGCCTACTGATTTAAATTACAATAATTATTTTTGAACAAATCAAAAATACTAAAAAAATTTATATTTCCATATTTAATTGCGATTAAAATAAAAAATATGATATTTATATATAGTTAATTCAAAAGAATTTTTTTCTTCAGCATTATTAAACATTATGTAAATTTTAAAACCATTAGCTCCATTTCTTTTAAAATTAACTAACGTCATTTATTTTTTGTAAACTTTTCTGTTCGCATTAGTGCTCATTCTTCAATTGAATAAGGGTAATAACCGTTCATCATTTTAAAGCTTAATTCTTTTTTCCTCTCTTTTCATATATTTTAATTAAGAATATTCATAACAAATGATTTTACAAAAGTTTTCGTAATTTATCTCTATCGAGAATTACTGGAAGCTGTATTACTGCTTTAGAAACATCATACATATTAATGATACTTCAAACTAGGAGGTTTATTTGAATTACGGAATTAAATTATAATTTTCAAGTAAGAATTAGATTGTAGTTCCGTTCATAAATTTATTCAATATTATTTAGCATCAAAGAATTTTTAATGTGATTTAAGAGCTCTCGAATAAACAATTTTGCAAGCAAACGATAATCGAATTATTGTTCAAAATATGGAATTTTCCAAGTTTAATTCAATGTATTTATACTTGCTAACATAATGCAATTTTTATTTCCGTTTTTTATAACTGACTTAATGTATTCTAAAAACTTCATTTTATAAATTATTGAAGTAAAAAAGCATTCTACAAATTAAAGGTAATTTCCTAAATCATATTTTTATTTGAAAAAAAAACAAAACATTACGAATTTTGATTAAAAACATTTTGAGTTGGTTCCATTTGTTTTATTCATTTTTAATTTAATTAAGTACGTTAATAATTTTCCATTTAGAATAAGAATATGTACAGTGCGCAAAATTGGACTCAATCGCAATGTTTCAAGAGGGGACCTCAAATATTATAATTAATTAGAGTAGACGATATTTTAAGTTGATACAAATTCCGTACCAGGCTTGCGCCGAATACAGTGCTGAAGTAAAATATTATCAGTGGTAGACGGATAATGGGTTAAAGTCCCCTTTCTGTCAAGCTAAAAGCAGGAGGTTTTCGGGGTTTTCCTCTCCACGTAACGCAGTTAGTTCCTCCAAAAAGTCCTTCACGAAGGCAAATTTCTCCCAATACTTGATCCAAGAGTTCCCTTATCTTCCGGATTGGGTTTAAAATTACAAGGATACGGAGTTGAACATTAGTAGTGGTATACCCAAAATCGTGTCGATTTTTCAACGACGGTTATACAATAAAAAAACAGGAATGAAAGTTTTATTCGTTTATTTTACAAAATATGTCAGACTAAGTTTGCCGGTTTTAGAAAAGTATAGAAATACTGGAAAACAAAAGAAAGTAAATTTTTCTATAAAATTACCTGTCAATCAAAAAATCCTTTTAACTAATTTGAAATTATTAATAGTACTATAAAAATACAGAGTGTTCCATAAAGAACACCCTTAATATGTATTTTTAGAACCCTCATCAAGAATGAAAACGAAAAAAATACATACATTGGTTGTTGCAAATTAATATTTAATCGAGGATAAAAACAAAAGCGTTTTCGAAAACTAAACTCAAGGCACTTAATCAACTCAAAGCGCAAGAATTACCAAAAAGACAGATTTGATTGTGAGAGGAAGCACAGAAGGTTTGAATGACAACTATTGGAAGCTCCTTCAAGTTTCAATATCCCGTTTTGATGTTTATAATATGCCGACTGGCCTGTGTAGGGGTTAGGGAACTGCCCTTGCATCAGAAAGGTTCTGGGTTTGAATCCCGGGAAAGGCATGGATGTTCTTTCCTTCTCTGTACTATCTGTCCTTACTGTGGGAGCAACGTTTGCCCACCTAATATGGTGCCCTTGAAAGAGTGGCCAAAAAATCTGCCTTTCAGGTGACTAGGTATGACCTAGATCATTTTCCAGGTGGGCATTGGAAAAAAAAAATGTTTATAAGATCTGCCGTCCTCTACTCTAAATGGTCGAATTTCTATAGCATTTTTGTTTTTTCGTAGGTTAAATATTAATTTGCGATCCCAATAAGTATCTACATAATAAAAATTAATATAATAAAGATTTGCATCAAGAGCAGTCTTTACAGAACACTCTGTATGTATATTATTACACTATGATTTCATTTTAACCATATAAAATTCCGCCATTACAATAATATTTTCTCTTAATATTACATGTATAGGATTTACGTAATACAAAATTTTATAGGATCCGCATAATATTATACACGGAGAAACAAATTTTGGTAAAATTACCGTGTCGTATAGTAATGACATTTCTGTTAAAAAACCATAATTCTGATTAATAAAATCAAATTATATGGTATTTAAACCATTCATCTAGCAATTTTTCAGTTCATGTGGTAATAGTTAACCTGAAATTCTGGTTTTTCTAAATTCTTTTATTACCACATATAGTAAAGTTTACAAAACTGAAAAGAAATTCAACCGATTAAATGGTTTTTATGCCAAGCTCTAAAGTATGATAAAATTATCAAATTTTACCTCATTTACCAAATTTTATCATATATCATAAAACTATATTTTATTGCTAATTTTTCAAAAATCATTGCGAATGTGCTTCGATAAAAATTATCAAGCTTTTTGGTGTTTCCATAGAGCCATATACATGGTGCATTTTATCGTTTTCTAGTAGTTATGACCATACTTTTTTCTCTGTGTAGTATTCACATAAAGATAATGCTTCGAGCTCCTCAGAAGGTAAGCGAATTACAGATTGGGAAATAAAGTTCTAAATTAATAAATGGAAATAATTTTTCATAAAATTAATTTTTATAAATAGTCTTGAAAGCACAATACGCTTAGTTTAAGATGAATTATTTTTAAAAAATCCACAATCTATTCTTGAAAAGAGCGGAGTATAAATCCTATTAAAGAAATTATCTTATATTATTAACATTTTTAATCATAAGATATTACTTATGTCTCTTTACAAGCGTAAAATAATCCTCTAATCTTCTTACAATATTCGATTCATTAAGATTAAATAATTGTTGTTATTTGGTAACTTTTGTGAATTTTTATTAACAAAAGTAAGTATAAACTTAATAATCTAATATTTTTTTTATAAATAGTTATTGAAATTTGTTTCCTTTGTAAAGGCTTTATTTTTTAGATTTTATCTAACATACGAGGGATTTGAATTGCTTAAAATATTATTAATCAACCTTAAAAACAATGTTTATTTCTCAAATCAAAAATCATATGATTAAAAAGTAATATATCAATAAATTATTAATTAAACTTTAATACAACATTTTCTCTAGTTGAGTAAGTTTTTTTAAAACTTTTCTTTCCTATTTACTATACTCGTGTAATATACATGCGAAAGCGCGAACGCCGTACACTGAAAATTTCTCACCACAGAGGAAATTTTTTTTACTATAAACTAAAAAAGAAAAAGAAAATACTCCTCTTCAAAGAAATTTTTTTTCTTTTCGAATTTCTGAGAAAAATTCTTTTATTTTTGCATCGTGTTTCGAATTTTCACCATTTTATATCAAATATTGCGTTTCGTATTTACGTGATTTAAAAGCCTCTATTACGATTCGTCTTCAAGTATTTGATTTTGAAATCGCATTCACGAGATTTTAAAATCAAATATAGTGATTCGTATTCGTGCGATTTTTAAACTAAACATCGAGATTTTTATTAACGCTATTTTGAAATCAAATATAGAGATTCGTATTCAAGCGATTTTAAAATCAATTATCGAGATTCGTATTAATACTGTTTTAAAATCAAATATCGAGATTCGTATTAACGCGATTTTAAAATCAAACATCGAAATTCGTATTCATGCTATTTTAAAGTCAAACATTGAGATTCGCCTTCCCTTGATTAAAAAAATCACATTTTGAAATTCATATTTACACAATTTAAATAAATTAAATCTCGAAGGCTTATTAAAGCGTTGATAACATTATGAGGATAAATGTTTCCTTCATATATTATTTTCTTGTTCATATTTCTTGTTTTTTTTCGCTTATTTAAAAAGTGTTTTTGCACATAACATTTCTGTATTTCTATTTTCAGCTTTTTGGTTTTTTACCAACTCATTCCTGTAATGTGAATCAATATAGAGTTCTATAAAAACTAAATATTTAAAAACAAAAACGTGATTTTCTATCGAATTTCGCCAAAATGACGACGAATGGATTGAAACTAGTTACAAGAGTTAATCAATGCACGCAGATGGTTTTTTTTAATTGAGATTTTGTGTTCGCAAAAAGTTTTTCATATTATCTACGTCTGGTGGTTACTTTGTATATTTCTTTGTTCACTGAGTCGAAACGCTATGTTTAATATATAACTCCAGAACTATTTATGCCAGAGTCCTAAAATTAGCTCAGATGCTACACGAAGTAATTTCAGCCTCCATTCCTAATTAAAAAACACACACAGACAAACATGAAAAGTCGGCTTTTTGGAATAGCAATTAAATAACATGAAATAAACTACCACCGTCTCCTCTGCTTTCTTTGAAGTTTTTATAAGAAATACTTGCAACAAATTTTAAGTATTGCAAGAATGGGGTACTAGCACCTCGAGAAGAAGTGAAGTGATTATGCCTAACCATGTGATTTAACTCAGTTTTAATTGGATACCAGTAAGCGACGTCACGTGTGTGCCTCTGAATCGACAGATGCCATGATTTACATACTATGACGCAACTTGGCGGTATCCAATTATTTAGGTTTGGGGTTCGAGGATGCCAAAATATTGAGAAATGTACCAAAGAAATGTTTCTAACTGTTGTTTGAATTTGTTCTTGATAAAGGATAAATGTTAAAGGAGACTTAAGCCTTGCAAGAATAGGGTACTTACAACTCGAGAAGAGGTGAAGTGATTATGCCTAACCATGGGATTTAACTCAGCTTTAACTGGATACCTGTAAGCGATGTCGTGCGTGTGTGTCGAACCTGATTGGCTTCTGAATCGACAAAAGCCCCGATTTACCTACGATGACGTCACTCGCAGGTATCCAATTGTAAAAAGTGAATATAATATCTTGAAAATTAACTGAGACTATATCTACTCGATTTTAATAAGTTACCCCAATATTTAATTCTTACGTTTTAATGCAAAACCATAGAATTTGTTAGTTTTTGATTCATTTTATACAAATTGTGAATTGATTTATTTTATTTAAATTATATTTTATGATTTTATTAAATATTGGATTGTTATGTGCATTCCTAAGTCAAAATTCCTGATGGTCCCATCAAAACATTTTTATGGTTTATGTTGGTTTGAGTGCAATTCATGATGGTCCAATATCATTTGATGTCCACCATCATCCAATTTTTTCCATTATGGTTTTTGATATACCAACAAACTTCTATCATTCCATGATGGAAAATACTACTTTATACTACGATGATTAATCATCAAGAGAAGTTTGATTCTCATGGTTCAACAATCCATGATGGTTCCGACTATGCATTTGATGTTTTAATGGGAATTCTTGTTGGATCTCAGGAATATATCACGAAAACAATAACGTTGAACCACCATAAATCAGTCCGAATTCCTACATTGAGATGATGGTTGTTCCTGATCGCTCTAACATTTTATTTCTAAGATACTATGATGGAAATTCGTGAAGGTCCATAATGGTACAGCAATGCATTTTCATGATAGTCTAATGATAATTATTGTTGGTTCAAAAGGAATATACGATCAAAACAATTTTTTTAATATTGGTCCATCAAACAACAGTCCGAATTCCTACATTGGGGTGATGGTTACTAATGTTGGTTACCATCAAAAATATAATGGTGCATGATGGAATTATTGTTGGCTACCATCAAGATTATGTTGGTCCATCAATGGTAAACCATCAAAAAGTTTGACTTGGGTTATTTTTTAGAGTATAAATTTACTCCTTTTATTAAATATTATATTATTAAATAGAATGTTCTTGTATTTATTATTTTTAAGTTATTTTTTTTCTCCAAGAATGAAGAAAGAAAACCTGAAGCTGCAAGAACTCTAAATTTAAGGGCATGCAGCCTTAAATTTCTTAGTAAAATTTTTTCTTAATCGTGGCTGTGAGAAAGCAGTTTTTAGCAGTAAAAAGCAACGAGATAATCACGTAATAATTTTAATTAAGAATATGGTAAATACATATTCGTTGTCAAAAATTCCTGATCAAATTACGATAAAAAGTACTGACAACCATGGTACACATTCGTAGAATCCATTTTTACTGTAAAATTTTAAATCATAATTTTTACATTAATATTTAATTAATAACAAGCAATTGAGTGATATTTAAGTTAGCAATATTGTAAAAATTACGGCGTATCAGATTTTTTGTTTCATAAAAATTTACTACAGAAATGGATTATTTGGTAAAAAGTACCGGCACCTTGATTACCAGTACTTTTTATCGTAGTTAGATCCGGAATTTTTCACAGTGTTCAATAAACCTAAATTAATATGCCGATTGTGTATTCTATATCTAAGACCTGAAAAGTTTCAAGCTAATGCATGTAATTTAATTTCAGAATGTACGAATATATTTAAACAGTTCGCTTTGATATTTCCTTTTACAAAGGAAATAAAGGGAGTTTTAAAATGCATCTTTCATATTAAATGCACAGTGTCAACTTTGTTTCGTTATTTGATGGTAAAGTTTTAATAAAATGTGATATTCCATAGATTTTAGACTAATACCCCGCGATTTGTTTTCAATGTGTCATATCATTCAAAACATATGACATACATTCTAATACATCTTTTCATATTTAAAGAATACAATAAACATTCGCCTGACACTTCTCGTATATTGCATCTTCAATAAAAATGTTGTCAACGTGTCGGAATCCAATACTTGATGAATCTCGATGCATTTTAACGTCTGTTTTAAAGTTTAAACTTTGAAATATGTGTGTTTGAATTTTTCTCTCTGTGTGTCATTTCCTTACGGTTCTTAAAGATTTATGATCTTTGAAAGCGTATTCTAATATTAATAAATTCTTGAGAAAATATTTGATGTAGCTATAAATCTTAAATTTTTTTTATCAAAAGTGTTTTCTTATTTAAAGAGCTTTTTTTTGCAGAATGTATAAGACGCATCTAGCAATAATGATGCTTGTTATGAAGATTTTTTTCCAGTGACCACCTGGGGAATTATCCACTTCATACAGGCATCTGTAGTTCAGATTTGTTGGCCATTTTTCCAGGGGCAAAATATTAAGTGGGCCAACGTTGCTCCCGGAGTAAGGACAGATAGTACAGAGAATGAAAGAACATCCATGCCTTGCCCAGGATTCAAACCCAGAACCTTTCTGATGCAAGGCCAGTTCCCTGACCCCTACACAGGCCGGTCGGCGTCTTTTATAAAGTTTCCACTTAATAGTAAAGAAAGGGTGACGGCCGTGGTAGCCCAGTGATCAAACTCTGGTCCGGAGGGGCTGGTATCGATCTTCCATTTCGTTAAGACTCACCGAGTACATCCGATATCCGATATACGAGCTCGTTAAATCTGCGGAATTGAAAGTCCTGTGGTCGGTCACTAAGTATTACCATGGGTACAGATATCTGTATAAAATTTCCTTCCTTTCAGATCTATGTCTAAATTGAGGAAGTGGTCTCACGAATGTATTGTGTTGCCATCTGACCGTGGGCTTCTGAGCCAAGACGTACTTTCACCCTTGTGGTGCTCTCTTATCCACCGATAGGCGCTCCTTCCTGACCTAATTTGAAAAAGGCCAATCGCTGGTGAGCTTGGCTTTACAAAGTGTCATAACAGTAGCAGAAAGAGTAATCTCTCTGATATATATGAATAAAACTAAACAACGTGAAAAAAAACACAAAAACTTGTCACAGAAACTGACATATTATAGTTTCTGTCTTATGCGTAAAATTAATCTTTTATGAAGAATCTTCTTCACAGTCAGGGAAACTCAGAAACGCAGAAAAAATTAAGAACAAGTTACAACAGGAAAAAAGGAAGAAAAAAGAAGAGAGGTTGGTTGGTCAATCTCTTTTATCTTGCTGCATCTTATTTGTAATTTCTTCTGCATCTCTGTGTTTCCTTTCTTCATTTCGTATTCTTGAAACAGGAGAAGATTCAGTATAGGACAAGCACCGAAAAAAAAACGCAAAAAACATGCCACACAAGCAGACCTACTATAGTTTCTCTCTTATACATAAAAATGTATCGTTCAGAAAAAACCTTCTTCAGTGTCAAAGCCCAGAATGAAAGAGAAAAACACATAGACGCAAAAAAAAAAAAAAAAAAAAAAAAAAAAAAAAAAAAAAAAACAGAAAAAAAAAGCAAGTTACAACAGAGAAAAAAAGAAGAGAAAGAGGGCGAGTTTGGTCAACCTCTTTTTCTTCGTTGTTTTTGAAACTCGAGAAGGTTCTGCATTATAAGACAAACGCCGCAATATGTTTGCTGGTAGAATTATTTGCATTCTTTTCACACTGTTTAGCTTTATTCAAAATGTCGAAATATTTCACTTTATTTCGCAATTATTAAAAACTTGTATTGGCATTATTTGAAATGTTATTTCGCTGAAATGAAAACAATCTTATTGTAAAATTGCATTTGAAATATTGTAGAAACGTTACTAACATATTCATATGTCATTGAAGTAAATATACATATATACTTCGACGCTGGTATTCTAAAACATGGTAGCTGGTAAACTTTTATATTATTTATCTCACAATTCTTGCTTAATGAAATGATATTGACATGTAAAAATGTCTAAAACTATAGAGGCTCATCCGTATTAAAAATGCCTGGCAACTCAATTAAAAAAATGATATTTAAACATAATAATCTTGTAGAATATCAATTTAATAATAAAATGAAATCGAATTCATATTATGTTTGAAATTATTAAGTAATTGCTAAAGAATATGAGTAAGTATGGAAAATAGTCATAGAAAGCTTTGGAAAACGGTAGATTTATAGTACGGTAAGCAAAACTGCATGACAAAAACTAGAATTGGAACTAGAGAAAGTCTGTGAAAAGAACAGGAATTTTGTAATGGGTGCAGATGACGGATAAAACACTTTTTGAACAGTTTTTTTTCCTGTTAAATATATGTTTTTTTTCCCCAGTAGAATTCGCTTTTATTTTTTACGCAGTTCGTTTTCTAGTCTCTCAGATTTTGTTTCTGTTATTCTACCAATGTGAGCCTGCTGGTACTCTGTACTTTTTCTTGTGCTTATTTGTTTGATGTTTCGCTTGCATGTTGCTATTTTACTGTAGGCTTTCTAGTCTTTTCAGATATTTTTTCTGTTAATTTACCAATGTGTGCACGCTGGTGTTATTGGTGATACTCTGTAATTTCTCTTGTGTTAATTTGTTTGATGTTTCCTGGCATGTTGTTTTATTCCTGTAATTTTATCTTGATTTAATAATTGCCACGGGTGGTGATTGTGTTGCTTGGTCAGAGTGATGGACTTGTATTCCTCACGCAAAAACAATTCATGATGGTGAGTTAAAAATTTTCTGAATATCCCTATCTGTGGGATGGTTAGCGAATACCTAAATTAAAATAAAACAGCTTAAAAGTAGTATTTAGACTGTAAAAGAATGTATTTCTTTCCTATTAACGAGTAAAAGAGTATACGATAGGTTGCCATCGTGGGTACTATCGTCCCCCACAATGTAAGAAATTCCGGAACAAACTACGGTATAAAGTACCGACACTTTGATTGTATCATATGTAAAATCCATTTTCCAGTAAAAAAATAAGCCATAATTTGTAAAGTCATACTTATTTAATTAGAGTGATTCAGTGATTTTACGGCAATTGCTACTGTAAAAATTACGGTATATCATTTTTTTGTTTCGTAACGTTTTCCAGTAAAAATGGATTTTGTTTTTATTTTTTACAGGAATTTGATCCAGGAATTTTTACAGTGCAGAGAGCACTAAAGATTTCTAAGGGGAGTTGAATACTTCTACGAAGCGTTGAAAATTTCTGGGCGTTGTTGGGACTTCATAAGAACTTAAGTACACAAGAAAAAATTTTGAAATATCGAATAAATTTTAAAATTAATACTTTCAAACCAATAAAAAATAAATACATATTTAACTCCGCATAAGTAAAATGTTCTTAAAGCAGTTATTAATCAAGAAATTTATTGAGAAATATATTACTAACCAATTTTACAGGAAAAAAATAACACTTTATTGGCTGTTGTAAAAAAAGGCAATTAGAAGTTTGAGGTAACCTTCTTTCTTGCTTTTTGAAATTCAAATTATTCGTTTTTAGTTTTTAAAAAACTATTTTGGATACTTTTTTTAATTCACTCTGAATATAATGTTGGAGTTGTTTTAAGATAATTTGTTTAAAATTTATTTTATCTTCTGTATCGAAGCTAAGCGTGAAAAGCTTTTTTAAATTAAAATTTTTTTCGACGTGTGGAATTGCTTGATATAAAAGAAGTTCAAACATAAAATCATTCGTTAGTAGAAATTTTTAATAAGTTAGTCACGATAAAAAGTGTATCGTATTGATAATAAAAAAACGTAAAAAAGTGTTTCTATTAAATTGCTTGAAAAATATTTTCTTTCAAGGAGTCGTTTAAAAAAAGTTTGTCTTGCAAAGTAGGTGGTGAGCTAAGAAAGGTTGAGAACCTATCTTGAATAGAAATATCTTGAATTTCTTCATTTTTGAATTGTAAACTATTTTAGAATATTTGTGGCTCAATTTTATTATTTAAAATGTTTTTTATTGAATCTAGGTACTGAATTTTAAGTTATAAGACAGAAAATGTTTTTAAAACTTAAACCTTAATTAACTTCAAAAATTGAAAAAAAAATTAAAAATACATGCAATCTTAAAATTGAAAACTTCGTAACTAGATTAAATTGAACACATTTCAATGCATAAAATGAGAAAAAAAATCCCAAACATATCATAGTTAGTTCCATTCAATTTAGTTCTTTGCAGTTTAACATGGAAAATGTAGAATATCTTTTCTGCCTTAAGAAAACTATCAAAAGAATTTAATTTATGTTCTATTTCCAACAACACCACAGACATGTTTCTGATAGCAGAGAGATATTGTGCTATGTTTTAAGGCATTGATATATTCCTGAATACTTAAAACTTTTTTTTCGTTGAACAAGTATTAATATCGAATGTTGCATGCATTTCTTCAAGCGTTTTGATAAGTTCCTGTCATATTATAAGCAGATTATTTAATTAAAATACCAAAAACGTCTTAGAAAACATCCCAAGAATTTGTTGTTAGCTTAATATTCTCATCTTTTCATATAACTAAAGTATAAAAGGAATACGAATAAATATTTATTGATATCATATAAATGATAAGCACATTGTGCAAGCACTTGAAGGAATAAAAGAAACATGAAAGAAAAAGTATGATTTTCATCATACTAGACGATGTGAATAACAAGAAAATCCAATAAACGTAATAATTATTCGATGTCCGTTTAGTATATCTTCTTGCAATTGCTCATTGAATGATTGGAGGAATTTGATCTTATATAGCGAGCGACATTTGGAACAATATCTAATATTTTAAATGATGTAGCATTTTGGATACTTCGATTGGTGTAAATGTCATTTTCTGCTCCGAATTGTTCGTAAAGGACATGCAAATTATGCTTAAGTAAACATTTTATTTCTATCATGATTTTTATCTTCGAATTTTTGATTCGTATTTAACTATTTGAAGTGCTTGGAGCCATAATTAGCTTCAAAAATAATCAGGGAGATATTTTTGATGAAAATGTACCTTAGTATGATGTTATGGTTTAATAAAAAATTTAATTGAATGTTTGATGGAATTTGCTTTTATATTAATATTTATTCGAAAGAATACTTAATGTTTTAAAAGATAAAAATTTTTGAATACTTTCAGTACAAGTGTTGTTTTTTTCTGTTTTGATATTATACTTAAAGAACTTGGAAATTATGTTTAAGTAAAAATTTTGTTTCTATCTTGAATTTTATCTGAGAATTTTTGATTTTTATTTAATTATTTGAAGCGCTTGGAGCCATAATAAGCCTCAAATTTACAGGGAAGATATTTTTGATGAAAATATATCTTAGTATTCAGTTATAGTTCAATAAAAAATTGAATTGAACGATTGATGGAATTTGATTCTGTATTCAGATTTATTCGAAAGAATATTTAATATTTTGAAAAATAAAATACTTGTATTTAAATGCAAGTGTTGTTTTTTTTTTGTTCTGAAATTATACTTAAAGAGCTTATGAATAATGTTTAAGTAAAAATTTTATCTTTGTCTTAACTTACTTTAGAAAAGTTTTGATTTTCATTTAATTATTTAAAAATAATGAAATGAAGAATTAGTTCCAATCTTTAGGTGCGACATTTTTAGACCAAATTGAACCACAATACTTTGTTTTTAGATAGATAATAAATTTCGAAAATGTTTTTTTAAGAATAATTTTATTTCTATCTTAATTTACATTCTAAACTTTTGATTGGTATTCATTTATTTGAAATACTTAAGACTATAATTAGTTTCTCTCTATAAAGAGGACATTCTTAGACTAAGTGGAATATAAATATTTTGTTTTTATATAGATAGCGAAATATGTCTAAATAAAATGTTCATTTCTGTTTTAATTTACATTAGAGAATTTTCGATTTGCACTTAAATATTTGAAAGGCTTAGTGATATAACTAGTTTCCATCTTTTAAGATGACAGTTTAAGACCAAACTGAACCTTAATGTTTTGTTTTCAGACAGATAACAAATTTAGCAAATTATGGTTAAGTAAAAATTTTATTTCTGTCTTAATTTACATTCTAGAATTTTTGATTTGCATTCAATTATTTAAAATACTTACGGCTACAATTAGTTCCTCTCTACGAAGAAAACCTTTTTAGACTAAACAGAATCCAAATATTTTGTTTTTATATAGATAACAAAATATGTCTAAATAAAATGTTTATTTCTGTTTTAATTTACATTAGAGAATTTTCGATTTGCACTTAATTATTCGAAAGGCTTAGTGCTATAATTAGCAAATTTTGTTTAAATAAAAATTCTATTTCTGTCTTAATTTGCATTAGAGAATTTTTGATTTGCATTTAATTATTTTAAAGGCTTACAGCTATAATTAGTTCCTTTCTTTGAAGTTCACATTTTAAGAACCTTAATATTTTGTTTTCAGACATATAGCGAATTTAGCAAATGATCATTATATTTTTAATCATTAAAAGTTATTTAATGATACAAAGTTAATTCATGATATATTATGCTACTCATTATTTTAACTAAAAGCCTACATTACAATGACTTGTTAACAATACTAGTAATAAAAATAATGGATTCTATAAAAATAGGATGTGATCGCATAAATGCTTATGATTAACTATTCGAATTATCTATTACGAAATATTACGATGATAAAACGTCAATATTTCTTAATAAAATTTTTGCACATTAGTAAACGAGTATTCAATCTAAAAATGCTCATTAATATAAAAATTAAATTAAAAAATATTTAATGCTTGTTGATGGGAATTAAAAGTATTATATTTTAAAATTACGAAATATTATCTACATGCTACTGTCTACGTTTCATAGTTATCTGTATGCGAATAATTTCTTGAATAAGTTGAAAGATATTTAATTATTAGTCATATTGATATTTTATGTATAATGATATATGCTGTAAAATATTGAGAATCAAATTACGGCACGCTGGTTGCTTCATCCATAAAATACATTTTCACCGTAAAACTTTACATCGAAATTTTTACAGGAATATGTATTTGATTGCAGTGATTCAATGATTTTACTATAATTATTACAGTAAAAATTACGCTATATCATTTCTTTTGCCAACTAACATGCTCCCGTAATAATGAACTTTGCGGTAAAATGTACCGTTAATCTAACGGCAGGTAGGGGAGAGTGGGGTCAATTGTAACAGGGTACGATTGTAACAGAGCAAAAATTTCGAGTGTTGGGTTCTAGATTTGGTTCCTAGGTAGAGCACAAGGTGTATTTAATAAATCTACATGCACACCCCTGTTGGCAACCATTTTGATGTACTTTTGAAAGAGTTATATCACAAAAGATATTTTCACGCTACGTAAGTACTTTTTTTGGTATTAGAATATTATATTGTAACAAAGTAATTTTGTTTAAACAAATAAAAATTATTAACCGAATATGTAAGTGGACACCTTAATTAACATTTCAAAAAAAAGGATGAGTTTTGTTTATTAACTAGCATTGTTTTTAACAAATGAAGCTGAAATGGCGTCTTAGGGACGATTGTAACAATGAGTAAGGGAACGATTGTAACAGCTGAAGATAAATAATCTTATGTTTACAAACCATTACTTAACTCTTTTAGAACCACCAATAGTTTCCTATATCATTTATATTATGTTGCCAGTGCATTATTTTATTTGTCACCTCTCACAGCATAAATTAAAATTTTTAACCCCTTAAAAGTTTAATCCTTTAGGTCTCTGCTCATTATTATTTTTACTCCTAAAATATCACTACTATTTTGATCAATAAAAAAATATATCACAACTATGATAATATGTATAATTAACTATGTTTTAGTTGAATTTATGAACTGTTACAACTGACCCCGTAAGTGGGGACAATTGTAACAAGTGCACGACTGTCAAAAATTGTTAATATCTAATATAATAACACTTAAAATAAGGTATTTTTTTCTAGTAGAGGATAGTCTACTCTACTCGTCTGTCTATTAATACTAATAATATATTGGATCTTTTGTTAGTTAAAAATAGTTAAGTAAAAACTGTTACAACTGGCCCCACTCTCCCCTACTTTTTACCGTAAAGTCCATCTGGAATTTTTTACAGTGTACATTATATGATATAAAATACAACAAATGATAATGATATTGAAAGTAGGAAAATAATAATAGAATAAATGTAGAATAGCGATATTTTATATAATTATTCTACATGTACATCTACAGTAATTAATAACCGTAATGAACTAGCAATTTAATTAAGAAAACACTGTATACATTTTATAAAAACTCTATATACAGTAGGAATCTTTGAAGTAAATATCTCGTAAGCTGTATAATCGCCAGTAATAATCAAATAAATAAATAAATAAATTATTAAATAAATAAATATATGTACGTATGAATGAATAATTGAATGAATGAATAAATGGAGAAATGAATGAATAAATAAATAAATGAATTAATTAATGAATAAATGAATGAATAGATAAATAAATAAATAAGTAAATAAATAAATAAATTAAAAATTAGAAAAATTGATATCAAAAAAGTTTATGGTTAAATTATTTTTATTAATTAATTTTGTTGATTTCGGATAAATTGTCAATGTCTATAAAGAACAAAGATCTCGTAAATTTTTTTCGAAAGGATTGTTTACTCAATTATTTCAATCTTTAATTTTTCTTGAAGAAACAAGAAACTCATGATCTCCATATCTCAATAAAATAAATATTTACACTGAGAAAAAAAAAGCATGGTCAAAACTACCAAAATATCGTAAAAGTTACTACGTTTCTGGATCTAAGGGAACATCATAAAACTCGATAATTTTTATCGAAGCGCTTTGGTGATGATTTTGGTAAAATTGACAGTTAAATATTATTTTATAATATTATTTTATAATATTTTTTAAAGGTTTGTAAATATGGTACAATTTGGTATTTTTATCAGAATACCGTAGAACATGGCATGTAAATCATTTATTCGGCTAAATTTACTTTTCAGTTTTGTATTTGTTACTAAATGTGAGGTATTAAGAGCAATAGTTTTAAAATTAAAATTAAATTCCATATGAATGAAGAAGTCAATAAATGAATGATTTAAATATCGTATAATTTTTGATTTCATTACCCGAATTATTTTATTTACTTTTTATACCAGAAATGTCTTTACCATACAGTGCGGTAATTTTAAGCAAAATTATTTCCTTTGTCTGTATTTTGCTTTGAAATTATTGAACTAAAATATTTTAAAATTGAAGCTAAATCCAATACAGGAAAATATTAAATTTGTCTAACCATAAATTCCAAACCACTTTTTCCAGAAGGTACTTTTACAGCACTAAGCACATGTTGTGCTTTTTTTTAATGATTGTTTGAAATATGTTAATAAAAACACTTAAAAAGCTTGTTTTTACCGGAAGTGATGTATAAAACGACTTTATCCCCCTAAACAGTTTGGTTCTCTGCATTTTTCAAGAAATATTGTAAAAGTACTTGATTATTCGCCTACTTTTTCGGCAAGTTTTAAGTGGAATTTCACTAGTTCTATTTTTATTCCTAAAATATCTTTTAATTATTCATTAGTACTAGGGGAAACAAATTCTGTTCTGAAATTCAGTACTAAAAAGTCAAGAGCTTTCTTCGAAACATTTTTTATTCAGCCTAATCATTAAACTTAAAGAAAACTTTTTTACATTAACTTATAGTCATAAGCATTCAAAATTTATGTAACAGGAAAGTTTGTGTAAAAATTTAGGCTCTTTAAAAATACATGTTCTTTAAAAATACATATAAAAATACGAGATAAGACTAGCTTTTATGAAATACTGGTAATAAAATGTTAATTAAACCTGGAAAAAATTTGAGAAATAAATTCCAAGTTATTGAAAAATACTTTTTTTCTACATTTATTTTATAAGCAATTTTAATGATGTTGAAAAAGACTTTTTTTGACCGACATCATTTAAATTTGTTGCTAGCTTTCTCTTATTAACATTTTCAATACAACATGGTATCTCAATGTTTTATTAGTAATATGACTCAAAACATGTATTTGAAGGAAAAGAAATTTAGAACGAATCGGATATTATAGAATAGATGTTTTTACAGTTTCATAAAAATCTTTTTTCAAGAATATCGAATTTTTGAACAAATAAATATTTTCAGTAGATTAGTGCACTGTTAGAATTTTCATTCTAAAATTATGGTAAAATAACCGGCAGCAGTCTGTCAGTTCAATTAACCGTAAAGTTTACGGCAACGAAAGTTTTTATCTTTACGGTTTTGAAACCATTTACAAACAGCATGGTTTCAAAGGCAGAAAAAAGAAATTTAACTGGACTTGGATGTAATTTAGCAGCTTTATAGTGCTGCCATCTATGGGTAAAGGAAAGTATCGTACTCTAGTAGACCAGAGTGACAAATTGGGGAGTGCAGGTCGCTAGAAACTTTTCATTCTTGAAAGGAATGGAGGAAATTTAGTGGTATCGACCCTGGGACTCGAACCCCTGTTCTGTCTGCCATGAGATGGACAGATTAGCCACCTTGGCTAAAATACGTACCCAACTGCAAAGAACGAGGTAGCTCCATTAGGTGGGATGATAAAATTCTGGTTATTTGACCATATTAGGTGAAATCAGTTATTAACCGATTTATCTCACAGTTAACAGCTTGAATAACATCTTATTTATGTTTATTTGACCGTTTTGTTTAAATATGGTAAAATAACAATTAATAAATTTTTATTTAACCATTTTAACCGAGAAATTTCTAACAGTATGTTAGGTGATTACAATAGTTCATGCCCTACATGAATTTTATGAAAAAAAAGTGTTGTTATGAGTATTGATGAGATTTCAGAGAAATATGATTAATAGAAGATTGTGAAAAAATTTGTGCAGCCATATTAACGTAAGGTTTTAATCCGAGCAAAACGTTTTTATTTGGTCATTTGTTAATGTTTTGTTTGGTCAACTTCTTTCATTAAATATCGCTGAACAAACACTAAAAAATATTTAGGGTGTTCAGAGAAGAAATCTTACCTGGCTTAAACCTACAGGGTAACAAAAAATTATAGGGATCATTTTCGAATGTTTTTATTTCCAAGATGTATTACATAAATTTAGCGATGCTTCTCAATATGTCGACCTCCGGCATAATAGATTTGTCTACAACGCTTCAACCATGAATTTAGAGCCCGCAAAATGATTTCCTGGGGGGTTTTCTTCATCTCTTCTCTAATTGCTCTTTGAAAGCCTCTCAATGTAGAAATTCTTCGCTTATTCAGTTTGTTTTTCATATATCCCCATAAGAAGTAGTCGCATGGTGCAGCTTCAGGACTGTTTGGAATCCATTGTTCTGGTCTCAGGAATTGCACTTGCTGATCTGTAAGGAATTTCTGGGTGACCTTAGATGCATACGGTGGGGCAGAGTCCTAATGGAAGACACAGCATCACCATTAGGGAACAATCTGCAGTAATCATCCTTAAGAAAGGGCTTTAATGTCTTCTGTATGTAATACTCAGAATTTATTTTGGCCCCAGGTTTCACAAACCAAGGTTTGGTCACATCATGGGCGAATATGCCCATCCAAACCATTACGCCTAGGAATGAGGCATCGTAGTTGAGGGTGTCAAGTCTCGCCTATTCTGCTCACTGCTAAGATATTGAACTTCAGATTTAGCATTGGTATCAGATAGATAGATCCAAGATTCATCAGTTGTAATGAACTTTCGCCATCTGTCTTTATGGAGAGGCTTGTAGAGGGGCCATGAACGTTGTCTCCTAATCTGCACCGATCTCTCACTTAAATGATGACATTTAGGTTTTTTATGGCATTTTTTCTTCAACTTTTGTTTTAGTTGATAGCTTACAACTTGCTGACTCACGTTAAGAGCTTTAGCCATGCTTGTCTGTATTGGTGGATCCGGTTTTGATGTCATCTTATCAAGCTTCTGCAAATCTGATTTCTTCAATTTGTTTGGCTGTCCACTTCTTTTTGGTTTTGCATTATTTTGCATCGATCCGAGTTCTGAATTCCTGATGCGACTGATATGGCTGAGAGAAATCACAATACCTTTAATTTTAAAATGGGTTTGTATAATCCTGTGGCTCCATCGAAGTTCTAAAAATGCTTGTACTAGACCAATCAGCTTTTTGTCAAATTTCTTCAAAGGCATTTTTATGAAATAGTATTGCAATTGAAAGTCTAATAGCAGAGCTTTAGATCAGTACGCTATACATGTAAAAAGGTTTTAAAACTTTAGTGGTAGATGACTACAAAAGTGATCCCTATACTTTTTTGTTACCCTGTATTTAGAGCTCTGACTTTTTGTTAGCTGCAAAGAAATTTGAATAACTAATGAAAGTAATAAATTCTGTGCACCAAATAATAACGGTATTTACAGCTTTCTTTGAGGTAAAATAAAGAATAGGTTCCTAAATGTTTTAAACGTTAGAAAACTAAGAAGAATACTATTGCTGAATACATCTTTTTTTATGAGATACATCTTTTTTTACTACGTTCAGTGTGTTATGTTTTATGAATATTTTTTGGATTCTTATGTGTTATGTTTTATTTAAATGTGTTATGTTTTATTTAAATGTGTTATGAAAATGCGTAATGTTTTATGAAAATATGTTAGATTGCTATGTGTTAAATATGTCATATTTTATGAAAATGTGTTGTATTGTAATGTGTTTTATGTTTTTAAAAAAATGTGTTATATTGTAATGTATTATGTTTTATGATTATGTGTTGTATTGCACTGTGTTATGTTTTATGAAAATGTGCCATAACGTGTTAAATGTTCATGTTTTATGAAAATACGTCGTATTGTATCGTATTAAATTGCGTTATTTTTTCATGATAATGTATTGTAATGTGTTAAATGTGTTAGAATTTATAAAAATGTATTGTATTGTAATGTGTTAAATTTGATGTATTTCATGAAAAATATCAAATTAGTCAAAACTCAATGAAAGTTTATGTCATAACTTATTTTTGGCCAAATAGAAATTCAAAGCAAAATGATATAGTATATCTTATGCTATGAAAAAAGAGGCTGATACTCTAGGGGGCTATTTTTCAAATAATTTTGTCAAAACAATACAAAAATAAATGTCATTTCGACGGTAGTTTTATTATTTTATTAATATATGATCAAGTTTTGTCTAGAGGCTATACTCTTGAAATGTGCGAATGAAGTCAACATCTTGATTTATTTGCCGTACTACGCAGAAGATTCAGAGCGATAATGTAGGTTAAATCTTTTTTTAGAAAATATGATTCTTAGAATGAATATTACAGATAAAAATATACAAAGGATTTACAAGTTATTTCTATGTATTTTTATTTATTTTTATGTTTTGTGAGATTCTTTGTGCATAATTTTATCACACATTTATGCGTATTTGTTTCCCGTTTCATACATTCAAATTAGCTAATTTATACAGCTACCGTTAATTTTATCTTTCCCATTTATTAAGTTAATTTTATCAAAATCAATTTTATCTTAAGTTAATTTCATCTTTGTAATCAGCTTTTTTCCAATAGTATTAATAAATAATAAAAAGGGAAATTAAGACATTATCCTCATTAATTAAACGAATTATCTTTCTGAAAAATTTTCTTTATGAAAACTAAAATCTAAAAATCGAGTGTAAATCTACTTAAATAATCAATATAAATAAAAATAAGATTACTGTGAACTGCTGAAAAGTATTCAAATTGTTACACTAATTTAAATCAAAGTAGGTTCGTCGTGTCAACTAAGTTTCTTCAAAATATTGATTTAAAAAAAAACAAAACACAAAAATCTTGCTATTCATGAAGATTGTAATTCATAAAATTAAGTAAAAAGAATACTTTTACACAGATTTTCGATTGTTAGTACATATACTTTCTTTCTTTTCTTTTTAATTTAAAAAAAAAATATTGCTATTCATGAAGATTGTCATTCATAAAATTAATTCTTACTAAATTAAATAAAAGAAGTACATTTACACAGATATTCTTTTCTTTGTACACATAATTTAAGAACAAAAACGAAAACAAACAGACCAGAAATATTGGTATTCATGAAGAGGGTCATTCATAAAATTAATTCCTAGCAAATTAAACAAAAGGAATACTTTTACACAGATTTTCTTTTCTTTATATAAATATTTTCCTTCTTCTCTTTCTTTTTCTAAAAAAAGGAAAACAAAAATATTGCTATTCAGGATGATTATCATTCAAAAAATTAGTTCTTACTAAATTAAGTAAAAGAAACACTTTTACCCAAATTTTCCTTTCTTTGTACACATTATTTTTTTAAAAGAAATATTGCTATACATTAAGAGGGTCATTCATAAAATTAGTCCAACCTTTCTAATTGTGGAGACCACCAAATTTGTAAAAAATAAAAAATAAGTCTTTGAGACCCTATTATTGAACATACTATTATTGAACAGACTAATTATTGAACATACAATGAAAAAAATATTGATAAACAATTATTTGTACGCAAGACGAAAACAACATTGTGTGCACATATTTGAGTAATAAGTAAAGAATACTAAGTAAGAAAAAAATAAAAAGAATTATATGAAGGCAATAACTTTATTGCAATTTCTTAACGTTGTTTTTCGAAGCTTTGTCACCAAGGAAAATAAGAAACCCATTGTTTATGCAATGCGATGCTCTTAAAGCAATGCGATGATTTTAAACTATATATATAATCTTACCGCGAGGAATTATTGGAGCTTTAGAGCAGACAAATAATATAAATATTTTAAACGTTATAAATTCTTTTTAAAAATCACTAATTTGGCGACATTAATTTTTCCACCTTGATGAAAGTTATCAAAATCACTGCCTTATTCTCCGTTTTTAAAAATTTTTATGAGCACAAGTAATGCAGCATTGGTGTAAGTTTTTAAATAGTAAAAAATTCTACGACAAATGCTTTTCATTTTCACAAAGTTATGGCTTTTCTCCATACCGACGTTTTGCTCCATTTTCAAAATAAACGCTGTCATTAGCTAGTCTAAACTTGACTTAACAGTTATGAGTAACAGTTACAAACTCAGCATATTATTTGCAAAAGAGCATCATTTCATCTTTCGACGTACCCTTTAAAAAACAGACTTAATCCTCAATATCACAAAAAATCTCGAAAACGAGTGATTAAAGTTGAAAAACCTTAATTCTATTTTTACATTGGTTTACGCTGATTGACTTTTTACACCGATTGCCATGAGATCACTCAATTATCATTCAAACATGGAAGACCCAGTACCGCGTTGCCCATGGTCTACTTTTAGGCCGCAGCAAATGTGTTGGGAATAGTTGTTGAGCTTTTTTTATTAGTTAAATAAAAACCAAGATATCTGTGTAAAGTTGATTTTAATGCCAGCAACAACAATGTTTATAAATGATTAGCAAATAAGGCATGTAAGCTTGAAGCAATGTAAAATTTAACTATGCTAGTTTCCGTGCTGAGAGGTTTGTATTAAACCCTTTTATATCGTGATTGAATCTGTATTTACAAAACAAGGCTTGAAAAACCTACCGAAATCGAAGATGAATCATCTTTCGCAAATCAAGAGTAGAATGCGTTCTCAAACCGAGGATAAATTTTCTTTTCGAAGATTTATTTCAGATTGTATAACAAATTTCTAAAACGAGATTTAATTGCCCTGGTTATTATATACTTTTTTTCAACATTTTAAAAGTGAAGGTTAGTTTGATCATTAAGTTTTCAACACAAGCAAAATGTTGTATTTGAGAGCCTCGACAAAGGTAGAATGAAAAAAAAAAGATGCAAATACAAGGTTTACAATAATAAGCATGTCGTTGCTCAATCTTTAAGGAAACAAACTTGGAATACCAATATTCCTACTAAGTTTAAAAAAACCCTTAATTATTCAACCTTTTTATGCCAACCAAATGAAAATGAAACGTTTACCGTAAGTTTGCTTGCTATCTGGCAAGTTGCGAACGATACGTGTACGTTTTTATAGTGTATCTTTTCGTCTAGGATTACAAACTGCAATTAAAACAGTAATTAAGCTTGAGAATTCTGTACAAAAATGTACATGTAATTAATAAGTTCATAAATATTACAGAAATATAATTTTTTGAGAAAATCTTGATTGGTAAACAGTTTAAAAACACTTATAAAGTATATATTGACAATGTAAATTATGTGCCACAAAAAAAAGAAAAAAAAACCTTTAGATAAATATTAATAACAAATTTAGAAATAGCAAACGTTTCTCAGTTATCTCGTTATCTTCATCAAACGTAAGAAAATGATTCACATGTTTCACAATAAACAATAATATATGAATATTGCCGAATTCATATAAATGTTATTTCTCCCGCTCAATATTCTGAAAGATAGATAGTTTATTGGAGACGTTCCCTATATTGAAGTTCTTTAATATTGCAAAACTTTATCAAAAACATTATTAATGTTTACTGAAATATCCGAAACAGTTGTTTTTGTAAGAATAAGTATTTTATTTCGTGCCCATTCGACTATTTTGAAAAATGGAATATAGTGTTAAAGATATTTCTTCAATGTCTTTGGGTATAAATATTACCTATAAAATATCACCATAATGCTTATAAAACATGTTAATCTGTTATTGAAAGCAAATTATTTATATAGACTTACCAAACTGTTTCTGGCAGTGGAGTTTCTGGTAGTTTTTCCAATCATATGGCAATTGTTTTACCGGAAGTTCCAGTTTTTAAAATTATAATATTTATTACCACACAGTTTGCGAAAAATGCAAAACTGCAACAAAAGCAAATTTAAACGAAAAAATAATATTTTTTGTCATGGTCTAAGATACCATGATAAAATTATCAAATTTTATCACATTATCACATATTACAAAACCATATTTTATTGTTAATTTTATTGAAGTCATTACAAAGCTCTTCGGTAAATATTACTGACCTTTTTGGTGTTCCATAGAGCCAGAAACATGGAAATTTTTTCATATTCTGGTAGTAATGACCATAATCTTATTCTTAGTGTTATTAATAGGCTTTTAAAATATAGTGCACTACATTTCCGTGTTTTTTTTCAAAAATAAGAATTAGTCTTTTTTCTAACAAATGAAATAAAAATCAAAATTTATAAATTTTTTACAGAATTTTGAGAGTTTTCCTTGAATATTTAATAGCTTCAGAAATTTGGGAAACTCTACAAACGAAATACAAGTATTTTAGCAATTTTACCTTCATTTTCATCTGAGTAATTGCTATTTGTGCTTGACGCTCTTAATTAAATATTTCCTTTACCCCTTAGCAACCTAATAAAAGGTAGCTTAGAATAGCATTCTTTCAATAAATAAAGCCAATTAACTTAACTACGATAGCGAATAATTACTTTCATTCTACAAATGTTTAGGATAACAGTATAAGGCAAAGTTCATATCGTTTATTCGGAGTTAACTTTTCCTGTTAATTCGCATATTAAACATGTAAATTAAGAGCTGTTAATTGTTTTATTAAACATGCAAGTAAAAGTTGAACTTGTTTTAGAATCTCAATTAGCTAGACATCGCAATCATCTTATAATGACATTTGTAATTTTCAACCTAAGAATTCCTTCAGATTCAAAGATAAATAAACAAAGAGAAGTGTTAGTAATTTTTTCTATGCACTTTATTTGAAGGTTCATAGTTTGAATCTAAGAATTTATTTATTGAAGTTAATAAAATAAAATATGAACAGTAAAAAAGGGGCTCTGAAATTTCCGAAACTTTTTAATTTCTTCTACTAACGTTTACTGCTATATGCTCCAAGAATACATTTCGCCAATTCGAAAAAGTCACCATCTTAACTTTTTGAGGACATTGATAATCAATTAAATGATTGATTACAAATAAAACAATTGTATACGAAGATCAGTATACGAAAAATATGATTACTCAACCACGGCCAGAAGTTGAACCTGGAAAAACCAGTTTGATTAGAGAGCGCACTCACACAAGTATCATCCTTTTTTTTCTCCATAGAACGAACTGTTTTAAAATTAAAGTCGTCACCCGATAGAACGACCCTCGTGGTCTGGGTGGTAATGACGTAATACCACGTTGATACATCCTGAGTGCACAAAAATATCGTGAATATTGACTCATAGCTAAAAATACTTGACTAATCATTACAAAGCAATGCTTTACTTTAATAAGAATTTGGTAACTGACTAAAAAATTGGCAAAAACGCATTTTTTTCGATATTAATATATAGGTTAAAGTTCAATTTAAAATATTTCAAAGGTGAAAAATACATTAAAAATATAATATGCTGGTCCGAAGTTGCCATTTTCTAAAAATAATGAACATCAAGATAACACCGAAGACCACATGTTTAAATTTGAAATTAAACTATATAATGAGACTAAGTGAAAAAATGGAATAGAAATGGGTTTTAATGCATCGATCGTCTTAATAGGTCGCTGTAGTAGAGGGTTGTACTAAACAATATATACTGTGGATTGAAATATGTTGGAAATCGATACAGATATCGAAGTGGTTTAATAAATGCTACCATGAACTGCTGTTGACTTCAATTTAAACTACTTACCCTGATCTTTTTCTATTAAGTTGAATATTACAGCATAGACTATATTTTAAAGCGATTGCTGCTCTAAAAATTTAAATACCATAAAGATTCAGATACTTATGGTTGAAACACGACTAAGGAATCAGTTTCAAATATTTAAGAGTTTGAATTTTATAAAAAATCACTTGATATCATGTCGAAATGATTGTCAAAAATAACGAAACGCATATCAAGGATTCCAGAATCTTTAATTTCTAAAATGGCATAACTAAATCCGTCAAGTTTTTCTCTTTCATGCCCATAAAAAAAACTGAGAAACTATTTTTTAAATTTTTTAAAAATCATCGTTATTTTGCTTACTTTAAAATATAATTAGCCCGAGTTCAAAACAGTTGATTTGAAATTGTTCGTTCTAGAATACTTCCAATACTCAGTAGCTATTTAACATTTGTTACATTTACTTATCTGCATTGTAATTAAAATTTTCATTTGAATTTCAGTTCGATCTCCTTTTTTTTTGTTCTATTTCATTTTATTTCATGTCTTTTTTTCCACATAAAAACGAGCTTTTTGTTATAATTTCACTCAAGTAAATGAGAAAAAAATGTTTTTCTTACTCTACCAAAACTGCAAGCGATAAATTTCTCGTAAAATTAAAAAAAAAAAAAAAAAAAGCAGAACACAAAAAGGTATTTAACAAAAAAGCAACGTCACCTAGTTGATGCGAAAAATTTTCCACAAGTTAAAAAAAAGTACTAAGAATATCTATCAATGCCATGCAGCTGATACGCAATAAAAAGTGCCAAAAGCATGAAATTGTATACACTTATTGTATTGCATGTAGATTTGTATGTAAAAATGCTTTAAAATACCATACGATTTGAGAAACAAATAATATTGAATTATTTTCATTTACTTATGATTATAACACAACAATTGCTTAGACAAAAATATGGTCAATTAATTTTAATAAAAATGCTGACAGTTGTTAATGATACCAAGAAAAAAAATTTGAAAGTGTTAAAAATGAAGCAAATAATCTAAACAGAATGAATGATGTTTGGATTTAATTAATCATCGTTGTATATTTCAAATCATATCTCGAAATACGTTATTCGATACTAAGCTCAGCCCAAAACTCACTAAATTCGTGAAAGTCCGAAATGTTTAATCCATTTCTGTTTACCTTTAAGGAGCGAAGTAATGGATTTCATCATAAGGTACGTGACCAAAAGTTATTAAAGAGCTCTGTTGAGCTAAATGGAGCAGGTAAGCTAGAGCGAGTTTTGCAACTTGCCAGTAAACTGTTTAGCAACTAATTTTCACGCACAACAAGTTTAAATGAAATATTAGAAAATTAATTACTACTGTTATTCGAGAAATTCTGCTGATTTAAATGAATATTTAAAATTTCAGAGATCTCTAAATAAAGCAAGTAATTCGTAGTTTCAATTTTTAGTAAATAATATGTAGTTATTATTTACAGTGAAGGATATAAAATTATTATTTGTTGTAAATAATGTATGTATTATGTTTATAATACTTTGAAGTAATTATTATTGTTAGTAAGGAGTATTTAGTAACTATACATAACGAAATATATGCCATTGTTAATGATAGTAAACAATGCGCAGTTTTCATCTATAAAAAACTAAATATTGCTTATTAACATTAAAAGCAGCATTTTTTTTAACCTTGAATAATAAACTTATGAATTTATTATGAACCATATGTAGTTAATACGAGAATTGCTATTTATATTTCTGGCCTAATAATGAAAAAACAAACATGTAGGATCGAAATTGGTTTTATTGTTTTTCAAAATATTCTCCATGATGATCAATACACTTTTGCATGCGTTTGAGCCAATTTTCAAAGCACTTTTTCCAGTCCGATTGAGGTAACTCCAAAACATGCGTTTTGAATGCATCAACCGCTTCTTCGGGGGTCGAAAATCGTTGTCCACGTAATTTATTTTTGATGTGTGGGAATAAGAAGAAGTCATTGGGTGCCAAATCAGGGCTGTACGGCGGATGACCCATCAGTTCGATCTTTCGCTCCGTCAGAAAT
>NC_092211.1:52004873-52037573 GCF_043381705.1 Parasteatoda tepidariorum
TGACCATAATTTTTAGAGGGGTGTTTTCGATTAAAATCGTCTGCGGTCGCCTAGCAACACTTACTGTTGCCAAGGCCAGAAATATGAATAGCAACCCTCGTATTAGTAAAAGTTATGTAATAATAATTCATCGTAAACAATATGTAATTATCCATCATAGTAAAAAAAGAAGAAATTATATTTTTTGTTAAAAGCATGTAATTACCCAATGTAGTTAAATGACAATATATTTAAGAAGCATTTTTATGTGTGAAAATAATTTTTTTTAAAAATACAAGCTTTTCAAATGATTACTTTTCTGAAATCAGCCGCGTCCAGAGATCAACTGGTCCGCTTTGTTAGATAAATAGAATTTTAAGTATTTTGAGATTTAAAATCGTACAGTCAAAAATCAAGACAATATGTAAGTACAATGGGATACCTATAGGTAGGTTTTTCGATCCTGATTGGCTGTTGAAACGTGGCATTTGTTTTCGTTAGCAACTGTTCTTTCCACTCTATTTCGAATAAGCCAAGCCTGTCAACTACCAATTCTCATAGGTAACACAGCGTATATTCTTTTACAAAGATTTCAATTCTACCTCTATATATTTACACAAACGCTTAACAAAAAGACAGACACGAAGCCATGTATAACATAAACTTATTATGCATCGAAGCTGCCAGGTACTCAAAAACTAAAATATATCACGGTTACAGTAAAATAGATAAAAAAAATAATAAATCTAAGTTAAGTAAAAAAAAGTAGACTAGAAGGAATTATATTTCAGCTAATTCGATGTGCTGTACTGCTCAGTATTTAATTAATTTAACGTTAATTAACATTTTAAGTGATGTAGGGAAACTTAAGCGCAACTTTAATATTTCATATTGTTGATAAAGATTAACTGGTGCTGACGTCATAGATCACATGCGTGGCTATTGGTTGTCTTCTTCTTGGAGTTCAAGTACCCAATTAAGTCATGTTGCTCAAGCCAGAGTGGATTTAATTTTTTTTTCTTCATGTTCGATTGGTATCGTGGGGGATTTAATATTAAAATGTTTAGTACAACATATGCCAAGCATAAAAATTCTCATTATCTCAATGGTGGCTTTTATGAATAATAAATCAAACTGTCAACTTTGTCAAAATTAAATCGAGCACTAATTTGCTATTATTAATTATTAGAGCCAATAAATTTCATTGGTGAAGGATTTGTCACTGTAACGAAACGAACTTAAACTGTTTTAAATATCTTTAAGTTGAAGGAATTCATAGGTTTAAAACAGAACAAAATTAATTTTAAGGATAAAAATAAACTTTAATAAAAATAATTTAGTTCAAAGGCGCTGTTCAAGAACTAAAAACCAGCATTACCAAGTGAATGTATATTTAATCAAATCCAAATATCTTATATTAGATTTTAGTTCTGTTATTCGTAAAAGTTTTTCTGTCATATTTTTATTTACTCCTGTTTTAATTTTCTCATATTCTCATAAATATGAGAAAATTAACAAGGAAAAGAAGAATTTTCGATTATTAACAATTTGCTGTTTTTATACTTCTATTAGTGCAAGGATTTATGGTACGATAAAAATAAGCATTTTATTTACAATTGAAATAAATTTAAAAACAAGAAAGATAATGAGAAATAAATATAAACCATAATTTACTTTGCAAAATGTACTTTTGTCCTCATTAAAGGACGGCATTCTTAAAGAAGTAACGTCTAAGCTTTCAATGGAACTAAAATATAACGAACAACCAAATGATTACAAAAAAGTTTAAAATTCTTTAATATTGACAAAATAAAACGATAATTTCATTAATCTTAATAAAAGTAAAACATTTTCCAGAAGCGTGGCATTGAAAGCGTTTGAGCGAGAGTATTGCCAATCGGTTACGCTTTTGGGGAAAAACACTTTGCTTTTTTTCAATGTACGGCAAAATGGCATCACTCGCTCAAACGATTCAGAGCCACAGAACGGCAAAAAGCTTAGCTCCTGATTTTATCGTTTTCTTTTCTTATTTTTAATTGAATTTATGAAGTTTGCTTCAATACATATGAAACCTATGCGTGACGTCACATGAAATTAGTAAATCTGTTTCAGAAATTGATTCAGCGTGATAAGAAGCCAAACTTAATAGCTGTAACGTTAACACGCCATCTTGTTTTAAATAACCATGTGATTTCATCTATCTTCTTCTTTAGGATTGTACAAAAATAAACAAAAGTATCACCCAGATACCGAACTATAAAAAGAATTATAAACGGAGAGTGTCAATTTATCAAATCTAATGTATCAATTAGCTGTTTTCTTTAAGGCTGTTTTTTGAAGACTCTATCATAATATGAAATGATATTTTTTTTGGAATATTATGCTATTTTTTATAATTTTTATGAGTTTTCAACAGTTATTCATGACTGTTTGGTCAAGTTAAGCCTATCTAAAGCCTGCGCTGTCTACGCTTATTTTGAAAATGGCGCAAAACGCCAATATGGAGAAATGGTTTTGTGAAAAGGAAAAGTGTTTGTGGTCTAATTTTTTAATATTTAAAAGCTTACTCCAATGTTGCATTACTTGAGCTCCTAAGAATTTGCAAAAACTGAGAATTACGCTGTGATTTTGATAATTTTCATCGAGGTGGAAAAATGTCGACAAATTGGGGATTTTTAAAATAAATTATTTGTCTGTTCCAAAGCCGAGGTAATTCTTCATATCAAGATTATGCATATGGTTTAAAATCATTGCCTTGCTTCAAGTGTAAGGCACTTAAACAAAGTTTTTTTTAAAATTTTCCTTGGTGACTGAGCTTCTAAAAACATCTCTAAGTGTAACTAAAAGACTCAGAGATTCGTTGAGTTAGGAGAAAAGCGTCGTTATGACGTTAGAGTAGATTGATCTTATGTAGTATCGTTCATGGATTGAAGGAACGTAGATGTTGCAGCTCTAGGAATAATTGACAGTGTTAAAATTTAAAATATGTGAAACGAACTAGATTACAGATTTAAAGCGAGCATGGTTTTCCAAGCAAACCATATTAAATTACATAGGCAACTTCTGGCGTTGGGGAAAGTCAGTGAACAACAGACGGAGCCCATTAGTTAAAAAATACATCACTGTGTATTTTCCATACTATGCAACAGTTAGCTATAAAACTGTAAGTAGCTCTTTTATTTGTAGCAGTTATAATTTAAAATATTTCTTATAGGATCAAATAAGGGATAAAACCTAAAGTAAATAGAAAATTTATAATTATAAAATATTTCTACACACCGATCTTGTCGACTATATTCCTTTTCATTAAAAGTATTGTACCACACTAAACAACTTCAAGAGCTCTCAGATATTTTTCTAGTAATTAAAATTATGAAAAGGAAATAAAAAATAGTAACTTTGTGCATATAATATTTTAGAGATGAGATTTGCTTTGGAATCGCTACGATTATTTTAATAACATTTAATTTTTTTTTGAAATGAAATTATTTTTGCGCTACCAAATATTATGTTCATAAAAAAATTAATTTAAAAATGTTAAAAATATGAGGAATAATCCTAATAATGTGTAAAGCTCTAAAATAATAAAATCTAATCATTCATGATGCAGTAAAAATATGAAATTTAATTATTTCGGGGATTTAAGTAATTTAGAATTAAATTAAAGAGAAAACGATAAAAGAATGAATAGTCATTTTTGCTAACAATTAAAAAAAATTCGCTTTTTTTCAAAATGGTTGAGCGAATAATGTGGAACTCACAGTGAGTCTGTAGAACACGGAACTCCATTTTTCAATATTTGAGAAGAATTATATCGTTTAACGGTTAACGGCTGTGAATCGGGTAACGATTGGTTTTTTAATTGATTAAGTTCAGAATCTTAATGTGTCATCATTATTCCTTATTTAATAATAATTCTTTATCAATATTTTAAACATCTCTTTCAGAAAATTAAACAACAATAGGAAAGTTAAAATCTTAAAAAATAATAAGATACAATTCACAATTTTTACAAACTTAGGGAACATTCTCACTGAATGTAGTTTGATCGTTCTACTTTAAATGCACCAATCTAATTCTAAATTTCGAAATGCATAATTTATATAGAATTTTTTTTTGATGAATAAGGGACAAAAAATATTGCCTGCGCCTTCTTGGAAAATATTTTGCACTAAAATAAAAAGCTTCTTTTAAAAACATTTGAATTCCACATGAAATAATTTATTTATCAGAAAAGAAGGAAAGAATTTTTCTACTTTTATCTTTTGATGAAAACCGATTAAACTTTTCTGTTTATTTTTGAACGGCATTGTCAGAACAGTTTGGAGCGGTCTCCAAAAGATCCATGCCGGGGAACTGACCAGTGATTACATGTTTGGTCAACACTTTTGATTACTTAAATTTTATGTACAGTACATAATTTGTATACTTTTTTCTAAATTTGTGTGAGTCATTCTGTTTTGATGTCCAGTTTCTTGTGTCATTGACGAGGCGACTGTATAAAGCTTCTTAACTATCCCTGGGCTGGGGTGAACAGCTATTGTTGTTCAAGTTACGAAAGCGGATGTTCTTGGTTTGAATATTATCAGCATCTCTCTCTTATATTTCTTTTTCCACGCTATTTTTGAGACTATACATATTATTCAAAAATGAGCATATGATTTCTCAATTTTGAATATTTGAGATTTTCAGATTCGGCTATTATTTTCAGATTCGTCTATTATTTGCTTCGAAGCGTATGAAAAGCTTTCGAAGCTTTTAGTAAGTGTTTGTTTAAATTCTTACCATTCTACATAAACAGTTTTGAGATTTTTTATACCTTTCATTTATTGGAAATATTTTATTTATACACATAACTTTAAATAAATTCAAGTAAAATAATTCTTCTTATTTTTAAGATTTTCTTGCGTTTAATTGCCTTAAAGTATAATTCGAGCTTTCAGTTATTTGTTTAAAGATAAAAAAAAAAATTGAACTTATTTAAAGGGTAAATTTTTTTTAATTTGGTAAATATTTGTCATTATACAAAAGGAATGAAACAATAAATATCGCTAATTAGATCAGTACTCATATGTTAATTTTAATTTTATTCATACGGTATATTTATTCTTTTTGCTTGTTTAAGGCGACAAATTTAAATGCAACGAAAAATAAACAACCAAAAAAGTAATCATTGTTAATATCTTTTGCTGAAACTGAAAAATGGGAGTTATTTGTGTAACAGTAGCGGGCATAATTTAAAGAATGGAAAATAATTAAAGAGAACATTAAGTAAATTAATTGCTTACTTCATCTTCTTAAGGGCACAGAGCTACTAAGTATTAACTTACCTTCAACATAATTATATATAAAATGTTTTTTACAAGGTATGTAATTAACTGTAATTAGGTAGAGAAATTTAATTAAATCCAGTTTTAGTTTTCTTAAGCTGTTATTTTTTTGGGGGAAATTATTTTAGCAGCTTGCAGTCTTTAAATTGATTTTAAACCTTGGGAGATGTTTTTTTTTATACCAAAGTGCTTTGATGAAAATGTGAGGAGTTATTACGGGTAAAAAAGTAAATTTAGTGGGCATTTATTGATTTCTAAAAATAATTTAGTAGACTTTTTTGTTTTTGCGATATTAAATGTTTCACTTTTTATATTAAAGCTCTTTTTTCTAATTAGAGACCGATTTTAAATATATTAGAAAGATTTTTTTTTATATCTTTCTTAAAAATGATGAAATTTTCTGAGCAGTTTCCATTTTTGTTAAGGTTTTAGGACAGAAAATAAATTGTGGTTGTTATTACAGCTACAAATTTACAGACTTTTGTGAAAATCTATTTTCTGAAGTTATCAATCAAAGGTCTTTACAACTTTTGATAGAAGTTTCGGAAATAAAGAAGAAAGCATCTTGATGAATTGGACATAAAAATTAAATTTGGCAATAGTTCACAGTCTTTATGAATGAAAGTTATGGGAACAATTGCATTTTGTATATAATATCCATCATTTTCTTCGAAATATTTGTCAAAATAGTCATCTTCTGTCGAACAAGCAAAAACTGTTACCTAAAAAAGAATGTGATTTAAAAGGTGAAATGCAATCGATATACTTTAACCCTGTTTCGAAGCTCTGTTACCAAGGAAAATAAAAAAGGCCATAGTTTAAGTGAAGCCTTTCTCTTGAAGCAATGCGATGATTTTAAACTATATATATAACCTTGCTTGAAGCTTGCTTTAGAACAGACAAATAACTTAAATATTTTAAAAGTTATTAAATTTTTAAAAATATCATCAATTTGACGACATTTTTCCACCTAGATGAAAATTATCTAAAGCACTGCCTCATTCTCAGATTTTGCAAACTTTAATGAGCCCAAGTAATGTAGCATTTCATTTTATTTTAGAACCGTTGTTGAAGAGCTGACCCAATTTTGGGTTTATGATTACTAATGTTCAACTGCGCAGCCTTGCAATTTTGAACCCAATCCGGAAGACAAGGGAACTCCTGGATCAAGCATTGGAAGAAACTTGCCTTTCGTGAAATTTTTGATAGAACTTACCAGGAGTGAAAGCGAGACGGAAAAGAGGAAAGGCTGGTAGTAAAACCTTTTCGGTTATAGCTAGTTTTTGGGAGGAGTTTACTCATTCTTTTTTTTAAACTATTCAACAATATCCACTTTATCTTGGAAAAGAAGAAGTTTTATATGTATGCTAAAATTATAAAAGAAATCTTGATAGTTGCAGATATTTTATTTTTTTCGAAAAAAATACTGGAATGAAATGTTTTACGTACCAGTTTTTTCTCTTTTCAGTCTTGCTATATAAGGGCTTTCAGCCATGGAACTAACCCGCATTTGGACCGCAAGACCACGAGAACCTCCCACGGTTTTTGCTTGATGGCAAGAGGACTCTAACACATGATACGTCTATCACTGAGGGTATTTCACGTCAGCACTGTGGTCGGCGCGTGCTGGGTGCAGAATTCGCATCGACCAGTCATAGCTGGGATTCGAATTCGGTTCTCCTTATTGGAAGGCGAATGCTCTATCCCCTGAGCCGTCGAGGTTCATGCAACATTTTAGTAAGTTTTTAAATATTAGGAAATTAGACCACAAACGCTTTTTATTTTCACAAATCTGTGGCTTTTTCCATATTGACTTTTTGCGCTGGCTTTAGATAGACTAAACTTGTCCTAACTGTCATGAGTAACAGTTGCAAACTCACAACAGTTATAAAAATAGCATATTATTTGCAAAAAGGCATCAATTCATATAACGACTGTGCCTTCGAAAAACTGCCTTATAGGGACAATGTATGGTTTTAAATTTTTAATTAAATATTTGAATATTGATATTTAAATAAAATAATTGAGTTCGAATTTTAAATACATTTCAATTATTTTAATATTGAATGTTTACTACTCGTATTGGAATACTTAAAATTTAAATGTTTGAAAAGTGAATATTTGAATACGGAATATTTTATTATTTAATACTTAAATACTGAATGTTTAATATTCGCATTTGAATATATACTGTTTAAATATTAAATATTTGAATAGTGAATATTTGAATATAACATATTTTAATAGATCACACTTGAATAATTAACATTTGAATTGTTAAAATTTAAACATTGAAAAATTAAATAGTGATTATTGAATATTTGCATAGTGAATAGTGATGGTTTGAATAGTGATTATTGTATATTTGAATAGTGAATATTTGAATATTTCTATTATGATTACTTGTATTTAGAATATTTTAAAACGGATTATAAATATTTTAAAGCTGAATGATGTTTGATTACCGAATATCAGCATTTCAAAATTTGTAATACTAAATATTTGTCTTGTATTTGTATGTATAGTATTTGTCATATTTGAATATTGTATCCAACATAATTAAGCTTCTTCTTTTGTGATGCAGTTGACTTTAATTATATTTTTCCGATGATGACCACAATTGTTAACTATTGTGGCCATGATAGGAACATCGTAGAAATTTTGGCTTTTAACCTGAAATAAACAAACCAATTTGGATCAGTATAGTAAGATGATCGTTCAAATTTCAAATTATTTGAATTTGAAACAGTTCTTACCTTTATAAATACTGCATTCAAAAGTAGGAAATGAAGTTCGAAAAATATGCCCTTTTTGAGTTTATCTAGTTATAAAAAATTTACTTTCTAATAAATTCTATTTTGTTTTTAAATATCTAATTTTTAAAGTAAAATATAAAACTTTTTTCTTATTTTAAAATATGTCACGCACACATTAATAAACATTTGAATATAATTTTGTTTATAATCAAATTTTTATAATGCGTGCTCAAATTAAAGGAATTTATTTCATTTCCATTTAAAAATATATTATTAGCTAATTTTTCTTCAAATAACTTAATGGGTTAATTATGCTCTCCATAAAAAAAAATATCTTTTTGAATATCGGTAGTTAATTTGACTTTGAAATTTGAACGAGTATTTAAATACTTTTTAACAATAAGACGGATTAATATGTAAGTTATTCATATGTAAGTTATTCATATGAATGCCTTGTTATCGACATTTGTTCTTTATCAACTCTCCATAGCTCTTGGAAATGCATTTTGCCGTGATATTCCTCTCTCGCGCACTATGGTTTTTCTTGTTCTGTTTATCCTTTTTTTTCTCTCAGCTATTCTGGTTTTTCTAGCATGCTTCTCACTTTTATTTTTCAATTTTTTGATTATTATTGGTAATTTTACGTTTTCCGTTTCGGATCGTTTTTGTTTCTTCTCATTCACGTCTGACAAGTCTTGAAAATAGGCGCCTATTTTTGAGCGCTTGAAACACATTGACAGTAATTTTCAATTTGCATATTTTTGAAGCAAATCCAGTTTTTAATCAAGTAATATTTTGTCACTTCTGTTTCTTTAATTTATTTAATACGTGTTAGCATGTTTTATTTTTTATTTTTTTGCAAATGATAAAATTCTTTTTGAATATAGAAATGTCTTTATAGAGTTTATTTTCCTAGTTTAAAATAAAATTTTGCTTTCGCTGAAAATACATGATACAACTTTATTTTGCATTCTAAAAAAAATCTGCTTATCTACATTTCAAAATTTAATAAATGCTTCCTTCATGTTTTATGACAGACGGAAATAATCCCTTAAGAACTAAAGAATTCTAGTGTCAAGCTTATTTATCGACGGAAACTCAATGTACATATTAAGAATGACGGCTCAAAATTGAAAAATATCTGATCCCTTCAAAAAGTGAATTTTGAAAAAAAAAAAAATTTATTTTATGATATCTACGAATCTTTTAAAATTACGATTCTGTTTTAGGAGATATTTATATTAGAATCTTCTGCGCATTTGTTGTTTCCTAACTTTAAAATTTTAACAAAAGGAACAGTTGCAGTTTATAATTATTTGACGATTAACGTTTGGGAAAATTTTTTGTTTGTTTTCTGTTGCATAAGATTTTTTTACAGATACTTACGCATCCTTAATTTCAAGTCTACAATCGATTTCTCTCTCCAAGCTATTGATTTCTTAAATGGCATTCTTTGTCGAAATGTAAAAACGTTATATATGACAGGGTTCACAAAAATATTGAGACAAAGTCAAAGGGATTTAGGGCGTATGATCAGGATTAATATTTCATAGGAACCCATGCCCAAAAATACCACCAGATGTCACTAGGAGCGCTTACCTATTATGAACTGTTTCTTCGGGTGGTTCTGAACAGGTCAGAATAGGGAAGCAAACCCTAGCGGCGTTCGACGACATTTTCCGGCGTGGATTCCTATGCAGTTTTAATCCTGCTGATGTGCCTTAACTCCCCTAGAAATTTGTCGTAGTATTAAAGCGACCCCTTGTCATATATAATGTTTTTAAGTTTGCACATTTCTGCAAAAAATAGACTAAAAATGTTATTTAGAAATAAAATCTGTAGCTTTAGGAGCAAAACTTATTTCAGATTTGAAATCCCCATACGCAAATTAGACAAACTCAAGTATTTTTTACAAATGCAAAAAAAAAAAAAAAAAAATGTTCCCTAGTGTAATTAACATAGGATTAATTTTATATTTAAAAGATATTTTGAACACAAGTCAAAAAATTACAAAAATTCTTTAATTAACTAAGCAGTACAATTGTAATTAAATTAAATCACGAATTCCTGGATTAAAAATCTTCAATTAACGTGTATTTTAATTAAACAAGTTTTCAGAATATATTTTTGAAGGGAAAAAGACCTTTTTTAATTTCATAAACTTTTTTTTAATTTTGTTTTTTTAAACATAAGATTGCGAAGATTTAGTTAAATTAAATTACCTCTTCAGAAGTACATGAAGAAACAGTACATAATAGAGGAGAGCAATTTGTGGTGTGTTACACCATTTCTGAACCTGGATTTCTTAGCCTTTTTAATCCTGATTATGTGCTTTAACGTCCTCAGAAGTTTGCCGCTTCTTTTATGCGTTCCCCTGTTTTATGAAATGCGTTTTTAAACTCGTAAGTTTCAACAAAAATAGACTAAAAATGTCTTTAAAGAAAACTATAGTTTTAGGAGCATAATTAATTTAAGATTTGAAATCCCCACATCCAAATCAGGCAAGATAAAGTATTTACATAAATGCGGCAAATATGTTTTGCGCAGAGCTATGATCAAAAACGTAATTTTTTGGGATTTTCTTAACTTGGTGTATAACGCAAACAATGAAATCAATTAATATATCACATAGCTCTTAATATAATTATATCTCTACTTTTACTTTTATTGTTACGTGTTCATTTTAAATATTAATTTACTCTCTCGTAAGTATGATTCACATTTTTGATGATTAAACAGAGTAATTAATAGATTCGTAAAAGATTTTTTTCTTCTTTTTTTTAAATTTATACACTGAAGAAAAAAAAATGAAACTTTTTCCTTCATCTGATTTTAAAACTATTTGCACCGTGAGATGGGCTAGTGTAGTTATTCGTGCACTTGCTTGTCAAACATGTTTTCTGGGTTCGATTCTTGGCGATGACTAAGTACTCTTGCTTCCTTTATTTCATTCTGTATTATTTTGGCAATCAATAACTTGCATTAAGTTTTTGAGAAATTTACATCATTAAAGTACATAGTATTATAAAAAAAAAGAAAAAAAAAAGAGCTTGAAATTTCAGCATTCTCTTTCTTGAAAATATCTTTTTCAATTTTATCTAAAAGCAAATTAAATTTTTAAAAACGTTTAAAACTATTTTTAATCTGATATGCTTAGATTGTTTCTAATGATATTTGGACAAACTAAGCTCGCCAGTCATCGGATTTCCGCAAATTAAGTTGGGAAGGTGCGTCTGGCGTTTGACAAGAAAGCACGACCGGGATAAAATTACGTCTTAGCTCAGAACCTCAAGGAAAGATGGCAGCACCACTCACTAGTGAGGTCACTTCCTCAATTTGGACATGGATTTGAATAAAGAATTCTCCAGGAAGGGAAGAAAAATTTCTCCATTTCCCTGTACTCATGGTACTGCTCAACGACCAACTACAGGACTTTCGATTCTACAGATTTTACGAGCACGTATATCGCATGAACTCAGTGAGTTTTAGCGGAGTCGAGGATCGAACCCCAGCCCCTCCTGACCAGAGTCCGATTTCCACTGGGCTACCACAAACCGATGTGCTTATAAGAGATGTGTGCTGATATTGATTAGTTTTATTTAATTGGCGAAAATTTTTTTTAGCAATAATGTTAAAAGTGAGGTTCCCTCCTCCAATTAAATTCCACAAGTTTTCGTAGAATATAAAACATTATTATTTCTAGTATACCGCACGATACGAATTCCGCATCTGGCTTGCACCAACCACAGTGCTGACTTAAAATAGCTGCGAGCGAATCGGTGCGAGTTAGCAAAAAGTATCCTCAGTGGTAGACGTATCATGGGTTAAATTCCCCTTGCCGTCAGCTTAACCGTATGAGATTTTCCTCTCCATGTAACGCAAATGAGGGTTAGTTCCATCAAAAAATTCTCCACGAAAACAAATTTCTCCCAATACTTGATCAAGGAGTTCCCTTGTCTTCTGGATTGGGTTCAAATTTGCAAGGCTACGGAGTTGAATATTAGCAGTAGTAAAACCAAACAATTGAGTCAGCTGTTCAACGACGATTATAAGATAAGAAATAAAATATTTCTAGATGTGTTTTGAAATGAAAAAGGCAGTTGAAGCATTAAACTAAGCTTAAGTTAGATTTAAAAAAGTTTAAAACTTCAAAAAAGCGATTGGTCAAAGAGATAGAGCTATTCAACAGAACTCGAAATTTAAATATTTTGTTGAAAGTGTTTCTAATTTAAGATTATATCAAAAGTCTGGAAGAGGGGGGAGGGTATGTTTCTTATCTCTATTGGTTAGTAAAATATTTTTTCCCTCTCGATTTCTCTTTCACGCATTTAATAAAAAATTTCAAAGATTCAGTGGCATTTGTAAAAGCATGTAAGATATATTTTAAATACCATTTTTATTTTTGTTATTTCCGATAAAATTTTTTATTTTTCAAGAAAAAGCTTTTTTTTTTTAAAAAAAAGTTATATTTTATCCCAAAAAATTAATTTTATATCATTTATTTATTAAACTTCACTTAAAAGAAATTTAGAGATACTTCTAATCTTCTAATCAAAAAATAAATAACTTTCTTCCCAAAACATTTTTTTTTGTTTTAGTTTTCTTTCAAGGTTTCTAAATTTAAAAAAAAGATATTTATAAAAGCAAATTAAAAATTATTTAAAAATTCTTATAAAAATTCTTTCAATAGCATCAAATCACATGCGTATTTTGTTTTAATAGTTTTTTTATGAAGTAAAAACGAATAGTAGAAATGAAAGTAAGATGAATTGTAAAAAAATACTGGTTTAATATCAATTTTAAGAAAGGAATTCGACTTTTTTCTTTAAGTTATAAATCTAATTTTCACTAACGGAAGAATTCTTTCATTGAATGCAGTAAAACCATTGTTAGAAGAAAATAGAAAAGTTTGAAAAATAGTTTGATTAAAAATTTGGCTTTAGATTTGTCAGACGAAATCCCGCGTTAATCATAGGATTTTCATTTTATAGTAAAGCTTTCTGTTCTTATCCGTTTTCCAGACACTTCCTGAAGATCATTCGTTCTAATAAATTTTAGAATTTCTACTTCCTATATTGTATTATGATCTTTTCATTCACTCTTAATACTTTATTTTTAATTCTGCTGCTTTGGTAAATTGCGTTTTAGGCTGCTCTGTCTCATCCCTGTGTTATGAGACTCCGTTTCAGCTTTTCATTATTTGGGATTTACTTTTCTCAAAACATTTCATATACGCATCTAAAAATTTTAGAAATAAAAGCATTGGGAATTATTATTATTTTTTTTTTGAAAAGAGATTTTCTCTCCCTTTGAAAACAAACTACAGCTGCCAGTTTGATTTAAGAAAATGGCATTTTTTTTAATGCAGAATGAAAGCTGTTTTAGAGAAAATTTACAGGAATATTCAAGATAGGCTTAAAAGAAGAACATGTTTTGAAAGAGTGAAGAGTATAAGATAAATTGAAAATTGTTATAATAAACTTAAAAATTTAAATTCTTGATTTGATTTTTGTGTTTGATGGTTTGCTTTTGCTTTTGTATTTTGTATATTTCATCTCTTTCTGTATTTGTATTTTTCTTTTCTTTTGATCTCTGTACGGTGTTAGGATAATGTCTGTATCGCCGGCTGCATTGGATATAGAAAAAAAAAACTTAAAAAATAGTGAAGCTAAAATATTTGCATCTCCTATTAGTCATTAGAATAAAAACAAAAGATCAATCCTATTTCACAAATAAGGATCTGCGAATGCAACTTTATTAAGTTTTGAGTGCGTGTATTAGAGCTCCTATATACTATATCACTTAATCCTTTTTGTTGACATCTTATTTATGAATTGCTGTAACGTTCAATCTCGGATATTTTTATATTTCATATTTTAGCTTTTCTACGGGTTAGACAGAAAGGAAGGGCCAATGCCCAATTCCTCAGCCTGTCAGGTGCAGAATCAAATCAATAGTGAAGTAAATCAAGTCAACCAAGTAAAATTATTAAATAAAGCTTCGAAATACAAGCATCGAAATACAGAAACACAGGAGAAATACAAGAATATTTTTTTAATGCCGGAGAAAATCAGTTTTCGAGATAATTTAAGCTAAAATTTAAGATAGGTTTAAATGAAGATCATATTTTGAAAGAATGAATTGTATGAGATTAATTCAAACAATTTTTTTCTTTAAAAAAATAACTTGTAATATTTCAAAAAAAGCTAATAAAGATCTGTAAATATTTATACAAATACTAAAAAAATATCTTAAGTAGTTGCGGAAACAACTAAAGTATGATAGAAGTTGTTCACTTTTTGAAGTTTATTACCAAACTTTTAACTCAAAAACTACTTATACTACTGAAATATGAATGAATAATTGAATTCAACGAACTAAAAATCAGTGCAACTCCTAAACAAGAGACCAATTCCATTTCACAAATAAGGATCAGTGAAGGCAATTTTTTTAAGCTTTTAAGTGCACGCCTAAGAGTTCCTATACAATATATCATTTAAGTTTACATCTTCTTTACGAATTGTTGTAAATGAGTGCTACATTCTATCACGTATATTTTTAGATTTCATAATTTAGCTTTTCTACGGATAAGACAGAATGAAAGGGCAAATGCCCATTTCCCCAATCTGTCAGCTGAAGAATCAAATGAACAATGAAGTAAATCAAGTTAATGAAGTAAAAATATTAACTAATGTTTCGAAATGCTAGGATCGAAATACAGAAGAACAGCAGAAATAAAGTGACATCTTTTTTCAATGAAGGAAGAAATCAGGTTTTCTAAAAATGTACAAGAAAATTTAAGATTAGTTTAAAAGACGATCATATTTTAAAAGAATGAATAGTATAAGATAAATTTAAAATTGTTGCAATAAACTTTTAAAATATTAACTTGTAATATTTAAAAAAGAAACTGATAAAAATCTGGAAATATTTATACTAATAGGCCAGTTCTTAAGTATAGTTGTGAATATGGAATTGATTAAAGTATGATAGAAGTTGTTCACTTTTTGAAGTTCATTGCCGAACTTTTAACGCAAAAACTATAATTTACGTACTGAAATATGAAGGCATAATTGAATTTAATGAAGTAAAAATATCTGAACAAATGTAGTTAAACTGAAATATGTGTAGCCCCTCTTAGTCATCACAATAAAAACAAAAGACAAATTCCATTTTTCAAATAAAGATCAGTGAATGTAATTTTATCAGCACTTGAGTGCTTTCATTAGAGCTCCTATACACTCTATCATTCAAGTTGATATCTTATTTATGAATTGCTGTAAGTGTGTACCACCTTCAATCATATAAATTTTGAGAATTAAAAATTTAGATTTTTTACAGTCAAGATCAGGTCAAAATTTCAATTTCCCAATCTCTCAGCTGAAGAATCAAATCAACAGTGAAGTAAATCAAGTAGAAGTAGTAACGTTTCGTAATACAGGGAGAGTTCTATTATTGGCGTTTTATTAAAAATGGATGCTTCTTACATAAAACTTAAATAACTTTTGAATTTTTAGTTATATCAAATGAGTTTTAAACTTCATTCGATTCAGCACAAAAAAATACATCGGAGATAATACCTTATTTGTCGATGTAGGATGCGTAAAAAAGTGTAATAAAAAGTACTTTTTGTACTTTATATTTAATAAACCCCTTATTACGTCTGAATTAATATTGGTATCCACTTTTTATCGGTGTTATTCGAGTCAGCGTGAAAAATGCATGAGCAACAAATAGTCGATGTTTAAAAGGCTTAAGAAAACGATCCGCAACGAGGCTAGATTTCAAAAAGAGGACAAAATGAGGATTGGGTATTCATTGTATTAAAAAAAAATGAAATAAAGTAACGTGAACAAAGCACAAATAAAGGTATACAAATCGACATAGCTTAGCTTGGTATGTCTTTTTCTGTAATTTTATTTCTGCTTTATTCACATTGTTTTGATTAACTTGAAAAATGCGATTACAAAATTCGAAGTGATTACGAAGATAAAAGAGGGCTGCAGGAATGAAGGGATGAACGGAAGCGATTTTCAAATTAAACTGGGGGTCAGCAATCGATATATCGTGAAGCGGCGATAAATCTAGAATTTTTGCGCTACATTGTTGAGCATGGTAGAACATATTTTGATTATGCTATAATGCATACTTAACATCAATGTAATGCATATTATGATTAAACACAGTTGAGTATCCAATTTGATTTTCGTTTGTACTTTTAAGCACACGCTTCGAGCACTCAAAATTCGAACTAATGTTTTTTTATTTGCAGATTTTTCTTTCCCATGGTTCATATAACGTATATACAAAATTTCATCTTCATTCGTTAACTATGTCATCTGAATAAAGACTTGTTAACTAAAACTAACCAGTGTTTTTCCCACATAATATTTCTACGGTAAATATTGAATTTTAGTAAAATGTTCCTGCACAGAAAAAAAGTTCTTCTATAAATTCTCTGGAATTTTGATTACTGTGCAGATGTTATTATAGTCGTAAAAACTATATGTCAATGCAAATTTTTAATTTTACACTAAGAAAAAAAGTATGGTAAAAACTACTTTAAAATGGTAAAATTTACCGTGTGCTTTGCTCTATGGGTACACCAAAAAGCTAGGTAATTTTTCTGAAACCTTTTTGTAACGGTTTCGGTAAAATTGACAATGAAATATGGTTTTATAACATGTGACAAAATTTGGTAAGTGAGGAAAAACTTAGTAATTTTATCATGATACTGTAAAGCATGGTATAATAACCATTTATTCGATTAACTTACTTTTCAATTTTGTGTTTGTTATTAAATGTGTGGTAATAAGAACTTCAGTTTTAAAAACCCAAATTTGTGACAAATCGTTACCATTTAAACGGAAAAATTTCCAAATGAATGGTTTGATTTAAATACCATATATTTTGGTTTCATAAACCAAAATTGCGGCACTTTTCACCAGAAATTTCATTACTAAACAGAACGGTAATTTTACCATTCTTTCCGTGCAGCGAATCAATGTACAATGTACGAAATTTCTAATATACAAAAATTAAAATAATGAGAAAAATTCAAAGCAGAATAAACGTTGCCTCATGCTCCCCACAACTCTAATTGAATAGAATTAAAACTCTTCGTTAAAGTTGTTAAGCAAATCTTTAACAACGACATTGAGAAATATTTAATTTTCCGTTCGCATTTAGAACATCACATTAAATTACATCACAGTTGCGTGACTTTAAGTAATTAAGGAGACTAGTTCCATTAACTATTCAGTAGATTAACTGGTTGACCATGAAATATTCAGCAACTAATTTTCATCGTCTTCCGATTTGACACTGTCTCGACGACTTGAATGAAATTATAGAGGAAACAAATTGTCAGCATTACTTCCACTCCTAGTTCAAATGGATGTATTCACTGAAAATGATATATCTATAAAGTTATACACTCTAACATGAGGAAATTCAGAGTTTTCTGAACAAATTTTAAAACTCATTTATTCGAATAATGTTACACTGAGAAAAAAATATGCTCTAAATTACCAGAATAAGATAAAATTTACAGTGTGTCTGACTCTGTTTGAACACCAAAAACTTGATAATTTTTACAGGACTTTTGGTAAAGATTTTGGTAATATTAACTATAAAAATAATTTTATAATATGTGATGACATTTGGTAATTTCATCATGATATTTTAGAGACTGGTATAAATACTATTTATTTGGTTAAATTTATTTTTCAGTTATGGTTTTTTTTTTCAGTTATGAACTACAAATGAGTGGAGGGCCGGGATAGCCTGGTCCGTAGGGCACTGGGCCCATGTCCAAGAGTTCGTGGGTTCGAACCCCGCCGGCCGAAAACTCACCGAGTAGTAAAGTGAGTGATGCATGTTAAATCTGTCGAGTCGCAAAAGTCCTCTATGTTCCCATAACAAATCAATACCTCTGGAGGTACTGGATTGGAGATCGATCGTTCTCTGATTCTGGTCAAAATTACGACTGTGGATAAATGAATGGATGTATGAATGGGTTCGCCATATAAATGGGTGCAACGTATGGTGTGGTAGAAGTCGAATTCTTGGCCATAGATGGCGCCACTGGAAAACAAAAACAATCGCACCCCTTCTGCCTTAACAGGCATACGTCGACAACAAATGCGTGGAAGAACTATAATTTTGTGAACCAGAATTTTTGGTAAACCGTGACCATATGAACGGAAAAATTATCAAATGTATGGTTTAAATATTATGCACTGAGAGAAAAAGTATAGTCAAAACTGCTAGAATATAGTAAAATTTACTGTGTTTCTGGCTTTAAAGGAATACCGAAAAGCTCAGTAATTTTTATCAGATAAGAACTCAGGTGATTAGGGTTCGAATCCCGCTTAGTGTATGGATGTTTCCTTCTGTGTGTTGTCCTCTGTTGTGGGTGAGGTGTGACCGTGAACGGGTATATGTGGCAGTGTGACGTGAGTAATGTTCCTCCCCTCTGTGACTTTAGTCACATGGTGCCCACCAGCAACGCAAAATGAGCAACACTTCCGGCACATTGCATGGCAAAGAAAGGTAAGTTCTATTCCTGCTGTAAAAAAAAGTTAATTTTCATTAAAAAGTTTTGATAATGATTTTAATAAAACTAACAATAAAATATGGTTTAATAATATGTGATAAAATTAGATAAAAGTGGTAAATGTGGAAATTTTATCATGATATCTTAGAGCATGGTGTAAAAATCATTTATTTGGTTAAATTTATTTTCAATTTTGCATTTTTTTATTAAATGTGTGATAACAAGAATCATAATTTTGAAAACCGAAATTTCTGGTAAACCGTTGTCGTATGATTAAAAAATTTACCAGAAAAAGTTTTAAAAACCATATACTTTGTTTTATTAACCAGAATTATAATTTTTTTTAACCATAAATATCATTACCGTATAGTAAATTCATTTTCAGAATTCTCATTAAACCTTCACCATTTGAACGGAAAGGTTGCCAAATGAATGGTTCAATCAGAATTACGCTTTTCAAAACTTGTTTTGAATTTCTTTTTTACCAGAATTGTTATTATTATGTATTACGGTTACTTTACCAGCATTTTTTTTCGTGTGTATTTTGGTTTTGCTAGCCAGATTTATGGTTATTTTCACCGGAGATGTCATTACCATTCAGTTCTGTAATTTCACCTGAATTATTTTTCCAGCGCATAATTTATATTTTCTACACAAAGAAAATTTTAAAAAATTTTTAGTTTATATCTAACAATTAATATTTTCTTAACAGATTGGATTAGTATTGGATTTAGTATTATTCAATTTTAGGACAATTTAGTTGTATTTTCATGAGCATTTTAATTGTTTCATTTTTAGGTACACATATATATTTAATAACTTTAAATTTTTGTGTTTTTTTCTTTCATAATTTTACCACCAAGAATTTTTATAGTTATAATGTTAGATTCTTTTCAAAAATTATTTATTTTGCTTGGTTTGCATAATTGAAATAGCTTTGAAATTGAGACTTATTGCAGCATTGCATTGTACTTAAAAAAAAATTCGCATTTAATTTTTAAAATAATTTTTTTCTTAATAATTATTAAATTTAATCATAATATAACAATTTGCATGTTTGTCCCTACTTAAAGTTCAATTTAAAATTTGAAATACCTATATTCTTTTGCTTAGACGAATCAAAAATTTTTGCAAACAACTATAAAATTCATTTATCCAAAGATAATTGCATACAAAAAATAATTTTATTTAAATATTTATTATTTTTTTATAATTTTATTTACTATCAGTCTGAAAAATTTTAAAAATTCAATTTCGTAGGATATATTCGATCAATTTTGCGCAAATTTAGTAATTTGCCATTTTGAATTATATACTTTCAAATGATGTAAAAAATTGCGTACGTTATAATTCAAATCTTTTTCGACTATTATTAAATAAATTAATAAAAAATATCTACTAAAAGTTTTGTTTTGCATGAAATTATCTTTGGGTAAACAAATTTTATAATTGTGTGTAATTTTTTTTTCAATTCACTTAAGAAGTCCACGAGATATGGTGAAATATGCAAAACGTAAAGTTAACACTAAGGGGTCCAAACTTTGGATTGGTTTCCTGACCAAATTATGGGGACCAAATTTCCCCATGTATTGTGGGGGGTCATAAGTCCGAATACGTCAAAAAAAGGCATGCACATACAGAGAATGTACATTTTTGTGTCTGATTTTGTAACTTAAAATATCGTTTGCATTAATTAATTATTATATTTTAGATCACCCCCTCAAACCATTAAAAATAAGTCCTAGAATGTGAAGATCCGATCATTAGATCAAAAGTGATTAAGGGTGTTCCGTTTGTTATTTTGCGCACTGCACCTTAAATTATTAGCCCCCTGGCAGCACAATTCATATTTTTCTTATCTTGTTAGAAATTCAGAACTGTAAAATATTGCTTATTTATACTCCAGGTTAAAAAAATTATGAGCTTACGTGCCTTACTGGTCTGCGATCGGATTTTCTTTTATCAGGGAAAAAAATGCTCCCGCCCACGAGCCCGTCGTTATTTCCAAGTTAGGATCTTTCCCACCATATCTCATAGGTGAGTTATTCTGACGTAAGCATGTGATCTTGTATAAGCATTTAATACATAGGAGTCTTATGCACCAGACAATTTGCTTGTTTCTTTATTCCTTCATTTATTCCTTACTTATTTTCTTTCTATATTTTTTTTTCGTTCCTCCTTTCTTTTATTTTCCATCTATAATAACTCTCTAAAAAAATTGGCGCTAAGTTGCAATCATTTGTGGTATTCAAGTAGACTAAAATGTTTAGCAATGCATGTAGTCACATTTTTATTATTAACTTTTATACTGTTGTAGTTTTATTTATTTATTCATTTTTTATTTGTCTGTTTTCTGATAACACATATTTTTATGCGCATTAGAATCAATTTAATGGCTACATAGCAAAAATAATTTAATTAAAAAACAAACACATTTTTGAAATGCATTCTCACTAATTCTTTCTAGCAATCGTTATTTTGTCAATTTTATACAATTTTTTTCACGATAACTACAGTTTGTGCATTACAATGCATTTAGTTTATCTTTAGACCAGAAATAGTGGCAATTATACAACAAAATCTTTTACAGTGTAGTTAGTTTGTTCCTTCCTTCGGTTGATTCCTTATTCATTCCATCTTTCTTAAATCGTTCCATTTTTTATAAATTTTTTTCCCTTCTTGTTATCTTCTTTTGTTTATTCATTAGTCCATTTATTTCTTTGCTAGTCTTATAGCTCGTTGCTGCGTTTTATTTTCATTCCTTCTTCCTTGTTGTTTTCTTTTTCCATTCATTCGTTCATTTTTTTGTTCGCTATTTCATTCAAAACTAAGTTTTGAATGAAGGGACGAAAGCGAAGATTGCGAATTTTCTCTGACGTTTTGTATTAAATCAATAAGCTTTTTTTCTTCAAACTTTAAAATACTTCTCCCGTGTAGGTAGAGCACTTAATTATTGGTTTTCGAAAAAACTCGTATTCAGTAAAAACTTAACGATTAATAATTGATTCTTGATCTTGTAAATAAAAAGGCCTTAATTTTAGTTCTTTTTCACCTACTCTATACAACATAAAACTGCAGTACAGAGTCATACATAACAAATGGAATCTCTAAATACTTATTTATTAAAATATTGCAAAGAAACGGGCATATTCTAGGGAAAAAAAGTTCAGTCTTCGAATGTTTGTTTTGTCGGAATTAAATTTCTTTTTATCTTCAGCAAAACTTCCCTCTCGTAAATTATCAACATATTTCTGGCCGGGATAGCCTGGTCGGTAGGGCGCTGGGCCCATGTCCGAGAGTTTGTGGGTTCGAACCCCGCCGGCTGAAGACTCCCCGTGTAGTTGGTGACTGATGCACGTTAAATTCTGCCGAGTCGCAAAGTCCTCCATGTTCCTGTAACAAATCACTACCTCTGGGGGTACTGGATTGGAGATCGATCGTTCTCTGATTCAGGTCAAACTTACGATCTGTGGATGAATGAATGAATGGATGCATGAATGGGTCCGCCTTATAAACGGGTGTGACGTACGATGTGGCTGAAGTCGAATTCTTGGCCATAGATGGCGCCACTGAAAAACAAGAAACGCACTCTCTGCCTTAAATTGCTTGACTTCGCCAAGCAGGCTTGCAAATGTGGTAAGTAGCATTAGAAACAACAACAACAACATCAACATATTTCAGAAACTTATTTAGACGATTATAATTTCAGAAATCGGATACTTACATCGAAATCAAGGAGACCTGTTGTAGCTGTTTCCGATGCCACTTGCCAATATCACTTAGAATTTTTAGTGAAAAAAAGCGAATTTAAGGCAGAGGGTGAGTTTCCTGTTTCACAGTGCCGCCATCTATGGATAAAGATAGGACTTCATTCACACACACACGTCACCCCTTTTATAAGGTGGATTCATTCATACACCCATTCATTAATCCACAGATCATAATTTGACCTGAGCCAGAGATTGATTATTATCCGATTCAGTATCCCTCAGATTTGTATTTGTCAGATTCAGTATTGATTTGTTATGGGAATATGGAAGACTTTGTTACCCGAGAGATTAAACGTGTACCTACCACCATTTACTGCGCTGGGGTTTTTAGGCTGCGAGGATTGAATTCAAGACCTCTTAGGCAGGGGCCCAATCCCCTACCAACCTGTCTATCCTTGTCATTCGAGAAGACCTAACCACGTGATTCAAATCAGATTCAATTGGATAACTGTTAGCAACATCCCGCGTGTGTGTCTAACTTGATCGGCTTCTGCATTGACAAATGCCACAATTTATCTACGATGATGCCACTTGCAGCTATCCAAGTTCAAAGCTTTAATGCCTATCTGGATATTTGGACCAATGACACATTCTTCAATATATGGTAGTGTTTTTACTAGAAAAATATATATCAGCAGTACTTTTTATGGTTTGTTTATTTTCAAATCAAAATAATTTTATTTATTTAGAATGGCCAAAAGTTAGAAAAAAATGGGGGGATGCATTGGGGAATTTCCAATCAGGGAAATTTTGAGATTAAAATTGCTCCAAAGTTAGGGATTTCCGAATTTTAGAGATTCTGACCAGTGCACTTACTAGGTCTTACAATTGTAAAAGGAACAAAATAAATGAAATAAAAATATATTCTTTGGTTTGGTTGCATTGATTAACTAAAATCTATTATAAGGAAATAAATTAAAATTTTTAATAAAGCAATCACTCCTTTTATTTGGCAAGCCAGGATATTTTAAATAAGCTTATAACAGAGGAACAATTATTTTATAATTTTTTTTAAAAGTATATTTTCTAATTTTACTTTGGTTAATTAAATGTTTTCTTTTTACTACTCGCGTCATGTGTCATTTATGCTTTATGCAAATCAGATGCAAATTTGTTGCGTTTTCTAAATAAAGTAAATCTGATTATGAATATAGAATTCTGTAACATTTTCCTTTTCAGTTTATCGAATTAATCAAAAATAACAAAAAGAATTGAAGTCGTTTTTGCGTGAAACAGTATTAAACAAAAATTGTTCCCACATGAAATATTTTTTTTAGGAAAAGTAGCAGTCGTTTTGATTAATAAGAGAATGTAAAATTTTTTTCTCTAAAAGGGTGATTTTTTAGTGGAAAAAAGTAAGCATGAATGCACAATTTTAAGTTTACGTTGAGGTTATAAAATAGGGAAAAAAAGGGCAACAAAAAATTCATTTGAATTTTTGATGGAAATATGCAGTTTTATTTTAGGGTTTTTTGCAGTTTTATTTTAGTAGGAAACATGTGTGGCCTGTCAAAAAGGTTTATAACTTTTATTTTATGCATCATTGAAAAAATGCTTTTCAGTAAAAAGAAATTTGAGAAATGTGCGTGCAACAATAGAAAATCTATGAAAGTGTAAGAGATAGAGTTCTTTTATTCGGTAGAAATGATACGCTTTTTTTACAGAAGGTATTTTCTCTTTTTAAAGGTTTATATGTAAATTCATACTAGAAGTTCATTTCAAAAGAAATGATATCCTTCATATGTAAAAACGTGCTATTTGTTTATGGAACAGCTGTTAATCTATCAAAAAATTATAACCAAGTTTGTTAAGGCTGTTTTTCAAAGGCTCCGTCATAATATGAAATAATGCTTTTTTGCGGATAATATGCAATTTTTATAACTGCTGTTAGATTGCAACTGTTACTCATGACTGTTAGGTGAAGTTTAGCCTATCTAAAGACAGTGCTGTCTACGTCTATTTTGAAAATGGAGCAAAACGTCAATATAAGAAAAAGTCACAGTTTCGAGAAAATGAAAAGCGTTTATGGTCTAATTTTTTAATATTTAAAAACTTACCCCAATGCTGCATTTCCTGGACTCATAAAGGTAGTGATTTTGATAATTTTCATCTAGGTAAAAAAATGTCGCCAAATTGTCGATTTTTTAAAAAAATGTTAAATAACTTCTAAAATATTTAAGCTATTTGTCTGTTCTAAAGCTCAAATAATTCTTCACGGCAAGATGATATTTATAGCAAGATGATTTAGCCAGTGGCACTTAACTAGAAATTTGGTAAATGTCCGAAATATATACTAGGTCTAGTTAAGTGCCACTGCCCGGTATACATTTACCCGGTAAATCCTACACTGATGTTTTTTTGAGGTTCAGAGCCACTGCCCGGTATACATTTGCCCGGTATACCCTACACTGATATTTTTTTAAGGTCAAGTGCAATTGCCCGGTATATATATTTGCCCGATACTCCAAACACTGATGTTTCTTCTAATCCACCGTCAGTAAGTATTTAAATATAGAATAAATATAAATATATCAAATAAATATAATAATATTAACGAATAAATTAATATAAAATTGGATATAACAAATATTTCGGACATTCACCAAAGCGACTATGTGATTGTTTACGTTCACCGGTGAAAGTCGACATTCTCCTGATTTCGGTCATTCACAGTAACAGATACACTACAATCTTGAAGTATACCCTTTGATTGATGAAAGTTAATGTCTGTAATTTACTACCCACACAGTTACAGTTGCTTGTAAAGATCCAAACTTCACTGAATTTAAGATTGTGACCTCTTATTTCTTACTATCAATTAGATCTTCCCTAAAAAAGCAGAGAAATGATCCGGATTTAGTCTAAAAGCTTAATAAAATGACTATAAAAAAGTATCTATTTTTATCCATCTTGATACCACCGCATTATATTGATGCCATCTCTCGGAATACTATTTATACACTCTAAAGCCTTTGGTCTTAAATAATAAGAGGTCAATGAATTCTTGTTTGTACAAGTCTTAATATCAATATGAAAGTGGTAAGATTTTATAAAAGGGACTCAGAGAAGTACGCTTTATTAAACTATAAATGCTTTTCCATCCCACTTAATTTAGCGGGTTGACATTTTTTAAAGTATAAATTTATGTTATCATCAAAGCTTAAATAGTTGTATATTTTAAATCAATAATTTTTATTTCTGGCCTCTCCATTTTAAATAGTAAATTTATCAAAAATACGTATGAAACTACCAAAACATGGTGAAATTTACCTCGTTTCTTGCTCAGAGACACAACAAGCACGGTAATTTACCAAAAAGATTTGGTCAAATTAACTATAAAATATAGTTTCATAGTATGTGATAAAATATGGCAAATATAGTAAAATTTGGTAATTTCATCACGATACTTTATTCGGTTAAATCTACTTTTCAGTTTTGTATTTTTACTAATTGTGTGGTTATAAGTGGAATAATTTTGAAAACTAGAATTTTCAGTAAACCCTTACCATATGAAAGAAAATCGTTACCATATGAATGGTTAGAATACCGTCTATTTTGGTTAGGTTTAATTACCAGGATTATGTTTCTTTTCATGTCTTTACCATACAGAACTGTAATTTTACCAGAAGTTTTTTTACCCTTGGGTGAGTTAGACTTTAAATGCTCAAATATGTGTTTTTTGAAAAAAAGCGAGTTTTAATATTGCTGATGCCAATTGCAAGACAATTTGCCACCAGATTAAGAATGGAAAACATTCGGGAAACAACTTAAATGCGGATTATTTTTATGTGTATAACAAAAAAAGAGGAGTTTGTTTTGCTTTTTCTGAGTTGATTTTAAAATTAGAAAATTACGAATTTCAGCATTTACCGACCCAGAGCTGCTGACAACAATTTGCCATCAGTTTAACTGCGGAAAGTTTAACATAGTTTTTTTCTTCATGTAGCGTAAATGCGAGTTCTTGTCTGATTCCAATTGTAAATAACAAGGTTACGGACATGAAAATTTAAGATTCCGATATCTCATCGAATGATCAATGGACCTGACGATCGATAGATAGGATGATCAATAGATAGGATGATCAATGGCTCAGGTGATCAATGGATTGGATGATCAATGTATCGAATGACCAATATATCAGATGATCAATAGATAGGATGATATATGGATCGGGTGATCAATAAATTGGATTATCAATGGATTGGATGATCAATAGATAGGATGATCAATGGATCGAATGAGGGATCAATAGATAGGATGATCTATGAATCGGGTGATCAATAGATAGGATTATCAATGAATCGGATGATCAGTAGATCGGATGATCAATGGATCGAGTGATCAATAGATTGGATGATTAATGGATCGGGTGATCAATAGATCGGATGATCAATGAATGTGTTAACAAATTAAATGACCCTAAACATAGAAAGAATTACAAACAATCGTGAAACTGATACACACGAAGAGGTATCGTATAGTTTTTGGCTAAAATACTGACCATAAACTGCTGCTGACGTCATCGAATAAATTCTGATAAGCAGTACCAGTAAATTATGTTTTATCCTATTTTTAAGACAAATCATCTTCCTAAGGATTATGCATCTTAACACTAAAACAATTAAAGAATGAAATGATACAGAAAATGAAGAGGAAGATGAATAAAAATTATGAAATATATTTAATTAAATTAGTTAATACAATTTTAATGGTCCAGAAACATTTTCATGTTAAAAGATAGCGATTGAAATATGCATATTAAATACAAATATTTTTGTATGAATTCAATCCTTTTCTTTATTTATTCTTACACGAGCGAAACTCTAACTGGGTTTCTAAAATAATCTTTTACTTCGATCACATTTTAGCCGAAGCCTTTACTTCCTGGAAAAGTCAGAGGATAAATTCAGACAGTAATCAATATTTAAAGAGCCAGTTTTCTATAAGAGTCTTCTGTTTCTGATGATATTCTTGATTAAATGTCCGTTATAGAATCTATAATTAACCATGAATTCCACGCTTAAGCAAAATATTTGTGTTTAATTAGGAAGAATGAGAAACCATTCTAATTTAGTTTGATTATGAGCTTGGCAGATAATTGAAGTTTGACTTCAGGATACTTGAAGTCTCTCTAATTTACGGTTTCAAATCGAAATCAAACAGACGGTCGTAAATTTTAATGGCGTCTCTTGTAGTTATATGCAGTTCAGTAGTCTAACGATAGACAATAAAATCTAAGTATCAGCTTGTCTGTTTCAAAATTGAATTTGACGTATTTTCGCCTCACTGTGAAAATACAGGGTATCTCTAAAATTCATTTATAATCAACTAATCAACAAATAAATAATAATCACAATCAACTAATCAACTAAAAAAACAATAGAAAGAGATGATAATTAAGAACTTTCTACCTTCTTTTTAGGAAACCGGGGATTTTTTTTTCACAGAAAATTTTAAAATTCTTTTCAAAGTTCATCAACAGATTGCGGTGCTGATTACAACAACTACAAAACACTGTTTTCAGCTCGTAAATTTTAATGGCGTCTCTTGTACTTATATGCAGTTCAGTAACCTAGCGATAGACATTAAAACTTAAGTATCAGCTTATAACATTTAAAATTGGATTTGGCGTATTTTTGGCTTACTGTTAAAATACAGGATATTTTAAAAAATGACTTAAATTTTTTTTCCAAATTGTAATCAACTAATAATCATAATCAACTAATAATTATAGCAATCATAAACAATTAACAATCATAATCAACTATCAACTAATAATCATAATCAGCTAATCAACTAACAACTAATAATCAGAGTAATCATAATCAACAACCTAATAATCATAGTAATAGTAATCAACCAATCAACTAAAAAATAATAGAAGAAGATGGTAATTAAATGTTTGTTACCTTCTGTTTTTGAAACAAGATATTTTTCGCAGAAAATTTTAAAATAAGTTTCAGAGTTCATCGACAGATGGCGTTGCTGATCACAGCAACTTCAAAACAATGTTTTTTGCTGCATGTCGGATAACTTTAACTGAGCGAACAACAACAAATATTCACTTTTAATATACTGAGTGATCTTATTACAGATGAAATATTCTGTCACTTAACGCATTCACTTAACTCCAGACACTTAACACATTAATTTAATTCAAGTCACTTATCGCATTTCCATGAAATTCTATTGTGTGCCAGTTAAGTGTTTTTATAAAGTTAGAATCCAATTTGTACAGGCAATGTTAAATTGCATATTGAGGCCCTATTGGTTTATATCTTATATTTTTTTCTGGTAGTTACTAGGTATAATTATCACTACTTAGAATATTAGAATCTTATATGACTGAATTGATTAACTCACCAAACATGAAGTTTGATCTATTTGACGTTACCTTCATGCAAAGCGTGATCACCCAGCAGATGTTCATGATAAATTGTTTCCATTTGTAGAATGATCATTAATGGCCATAATATAACGAAACGGTATCTCCATACATTTCACTATTTAAATGAAAAGATTTATGTTTGTGGAGTACCAGTTATGTTTCTTAGGTAAAATATATTTGTCATTTAAAATTTTAAAAATTATTTCAAAATCTTTCATAATACATCTAAGTTAACCATATTCAGTCATTTTAGTATATCAAAAAAAGAAACTCTTGTGTTTCAAAAATAAAATTATTTTAAGTAAAAGTAATTATCAGGTTCCTAATACTTTTCTTTGCATAGAGATAAAAAGTAGTTCAATCTAAAAAAAAAAAAATTAAATAGAAAATATTTAAATTTTTTTGGTCGAAAATTGCTTTGACTTAACACAATTATAAAGTTCATTCATAAATTCGCCCGAGCTTTCTATTTATCGCTTTGTATTTTTATAAATATTTTTCTATGAATAATAAAAAAATATTAGTTAAAAATTTAAAAGGCAAAAATCGAAAAATAAAAAAAAGAGATACAAAAAAGAGAATATTAAGATAAAAAAACTTTTTAAATCATTTTTTGTAAAGTTAAATGCATATATTTCGAAGATGTTTCGTACTTTTGTCTTAATGATTCGTTAACAAGATCAAAAGAATAAAAAAACAAGCGTATGAAAAAAATTCTTTAAAAAATTACAATGCTTTAGAGTATAAAAAAATTACTTTTGTTAACAAAATGAAGGTAAAGTGATAAAAGCCGTAGGAAACATGTTATCATTAGATTATTTAGTTCTTTAAATTGCTTTATTTTTACAGTTCTTATATATTGCATTGTTATTGTTTCTTTGAATTAGGTCCAATGAATAAAATTGTGTCATCAAAGTATAATTTTAAGATTTAGATTTTATTTTTACTGTCTTCAATTTAAGCTATATTTAAGATTTTATTTTTCTGTCTTTAATGACAAGCTTTAGCTATGCATTTTTATTTATTACAACACATGCATTTCACAACAACAGCAGAAAAATATTTTTGACAAAAATTTAATTTTTTAATAAAGATTTGGAAAAGGTGTACAAGCAAAGAACTGTCATGCTTGTGACGTGGCTTCATCACACTAGCCCCGAATCGTTTTTCATTTAATTGAGTTTTGCCAGTTATCGTTCGCAAGGAAAAATTAGTTCAGTTATTTTAGTTTTTTTTTTAATGCGGTAGCATTTCCACCTCTAAAATGATATTTTTAGTGAGACTCTTATTTAACTGTAACCGCTAGGGGTTATGTATCCCCGGAATGCTATCTTAGCGTCACTTGATGGATGAGGTGAATCGCCTCTGAAGGGGATTCAAGATTTAAAATTTTATTTTTAGTCTCCGTCTTGCTCTGTGTGTCTGTATTTTATCTAATATTTCTGGAAACCTTCAAGTAAATTTGTAAGAAGTAATGTAGACATACATTTAATTTTCTCTTCCGTTTGATTTCCAAGTTAGAAAAATATAATCCAAAATTCAAACGCACAGTCTAGAAGACGGCACGTGCTTCCCCTTTTTCCATCACGGCTATCATCATTCTTAGCCATAGAAGATATGTACTGTGTGTAACAGCAGTATGGAACTTTTAATAAATTATTTTGTACATGATTGAAGAAAAGTGGTATAATTTGTCAGTTGATCGTCCATGAGACTAGCTTAACCCACCCAGAGACCCACCAGCTTCTCCTCGTATCTGACACTGCATCTCAAGTGAATGAAAAATTAACATCTATAAAAACTTTTATTCCGTGAATCTTCTATCCCAAAAAGAACAATAGCACTAACCTGGAATTAATCCTTCTTGGACGAAGGATTTCCGTAGCATTAAATCTTTTCATTTAAATCCAAGTCATCTTTAAAGAACTTTAAACGCAATGTACTTCATAATTTATTGTTTATTTTGAACCCTATCATGTCACTATTACAATGCTTTAAAATAACAAAGGAAGAAAAAACGACTTAATGTTGAAGTATATATTGGAAAAAATCAACAGGAAAATAACAGAATAAAAACATATTTTTTCCTAAATCGGAGTACTCTTTAACAGCAGTAATAAAGACACAGTTTTGAAACATACATTGGATGAAATTTATAAAGCAATTATGGAGCATAAATATATTTATGCATTCATAAATTGGCAAGCTCGTTAATAACGACAATATAATCAACTCAATATTGAACTATATTATAGAAAAGATCAACAAAAAAATAACGAAACGTAAATATATATTCCTAGATAGGAATACTCTTTAACAGCAGTAACAAAGACACAGTTATAATACATACATTGGATAATACATACACAAAACAATTACGGAGCATAAATAGGAGGGTCATTTATAAAGTAAGAATCGATTGCGCATCGTGTCCACGCATTTGGTCAAGTGACATCAGTTCAAGATCGGCATCTTTTGTCAAGCTGGCTGTGATCAGTAAGCGGGTGGGTGACCACCTTGATCAGTCTGCGTAGGGACCAAGGATGCGTGGTATCAGTTCTTATTAAACTGTTCTACCATAAAGTGCTCGACTTTGTGCGCAGGTCATCGGTCTACCAAAGCAGGGCAACCATCCCCTTTGAAAGGAAATAACAATGGCATGTCTTCGGATCATTCTCAGGGATATTTCCAAGACAGTCGCCAATAGCCCATTGGGCGGCTTTAGTGCGACGTAAATAAAGTATCTACCTACCTACGTTTCGCGTCTCTGCCGGTGTTGGTCGTATAGTTATGCTAGTTCGTTTGTCCCCATGTCAATCAATAATCCAGCCGATTTTGAAGTGCGTTCAGTTTTTCAGTTTTTAATTAAAGAAAAATGTTCATCCTTGATGAAGTTTATGGTGAAGGTGTAACGAATAATTGAAATGTGCGTAAATGGTGTTGTCTTTTAAATGAAGAAAAAACAAATGTTAATGACGAGGAACAATATGGATGATCTATTTTCATAAATGGGAAGTACTGGATTACGCACCATACAGCCCTGACTTAGCACCATCAGACTTTTATCTGTTTCAAAAACGTAAGGATTTTTTTTGAAAGAAAGCGTTGGTACCACAACTTGACAAATGCTTCAATGTTAATTGAGAGTAGGTTAAAAAGTGGATAAATGTCCGTATTTTAGTTTGTGATGCAACTTACATTCTCAAATTAAGTTTCTCTTAATCCATTACAAATCAGTTCTTAATTAAAAAATTACATTCATACATCTATGCATTCGTAAGTTAGCGCCCTTGTTACCAACGATTACAAAGATAACGCGAATTTGAAAAATATATTGAGAAAAAGTCAACAAGAAATTAGGAACAATTGTACTACTACTCATTTGTACTCATCACTTACTACTCAAACAATTCTTTGATTCCTCAAGACGGATTTTGAACGGCTCGCGATTCTTCTCGCTATTAAGAAGGGTTTTCGAAGATTTTCACCTAGGAAAATGAAAAAGGCGCTGTTAAACTGCCTTACACTTACGCAAAGCTGTAATTTTACACTATTTATGCCATCTTGCCGTAAATAATTATCTAGGCTTTAAAACGGACAAATAGCTAAAATATTTTAAAGGTTATTAAACTATTTTTAAAAATCGTCAGTTTGGCTTTATTTTTTTACCTGGATAAAAATTTAAAAAATCACTGTTTTATTCTTAATTTTTGAATTTTTTTATGAGCCCAGATAAAGCAGCATTGGAGTAAGTTTTTAAATGTATATATAAAGAAATATTATACAACAAAAGCTTTCTATTTCTACAAAACTGCTGCTTTTCTCCGTATAGACGTTTTGCTTCATTTTCTGCTTCTGCTGAAGATAGGCTAAATCAGTTATTAGTAACTATTGAAAATTCACAGCAGTTATTGTTTAT
>NC_092211.1:52038722-52061049 GCF_043381705.1 Parasteatoda tepidariorum
GCCATCTATGGCCAAGAATTTGACTTCTGCCACATCATACGTCACACCTGTTTTGTAAGGCGGACCCATTCATACATCCATTCATTCATCCACAGATCGTAATTTTGACCTGAATCAGAGAACTATCAATCTCCAATTTAGTATCCTCAGAGGTATTGATTTGTTATGGGAACATGGAGGACTTTGAGACTCGACAGATTTAACGTGCATCAGTCACCATTTACTACACGGGGAGTCTTCGGGAGGCAGGGATCGAACCCATGACCTCTTGGACATGGGCCCACAGCCCTACCAATCAGGCTGTCCTGGCCAAAACAAAACATAATACACACACTAAGTTGAAATTTTAAATTTTTTTATTTGTAAAAAAATGTTTAACTTACCATCAGTTTACTGTACCGAGTTATCTTGGGCAAATGATAAAAGTTAGATATTAGTCTTTGTAGGATAGTTTTTAAAACAAGAGATAACACAAAGTGATGCTTTACAAACGCCAGTGAAGTAATATGCCATTTTTTAAACTAATTTTTTCTGTATAAATTCAGCAACCATCGCATACTTCTGTCACAGGGGCTTTGGTCTGTTCGCTTCGTTCACCAATCTTCATTGCAGTATGAAATGCCGACATTCTATAGAATGCCTAGGCATTGTATATAATGCCGGATGTTTTGGGGCAAGGTATGAAATAAGAGAAGTATACATACTTTCTCTAGGCATTGTATATAGCATCTAGGCATTCTATAGAATGACAAATGCTATTTAGGCAAAGTATGAAAATAAACGTCCTGATGAGGTTATTATGCAAATGATGTGCATTTCTCAAAAATAAAAATGTTATTCTGAAAAAATAATGAGAGTGCCATTAAAAAAAATTTGTTCAAAATGCGTAAAGAAAAATGAAATTTGTACAAAACATAATTTATGCCTTTCTTATTAAGAGAAACAAAAGTTTCATATAAAAAGTAAGAAATTAACCTGCTTGTTGCAACATGGCAGGCTTGAATGACATTTTGAATTTGACATTTTTGAACGACTATTTGACGAATCGGAGATGCGTTTTATACTTCGCCGGTTTCTCATTTGGCATTCTATACAATGCCTAAGAAATGTGTGAAATATGAATCGTTTCATACATTGTCGGCTAGTTTTAGGCATTATATACAATGCCTAGGCATTCTAGGAATGCCGATTTTCAAACTTTGCCGGTTACATATGGATACTATCACACAAAACGCGAGTGCGGTCCCACAATCCAACAGCAAAATTCCCGAGCAAAACTTGGGACTCTTCCAATTACAGCAGATTATTTTTTGTTGCTTCCGGCCGAGTAAACATGCTATAAAACAAAATATATTGACAAATTCTGCTACGCCCGAGTTTTCTCGGGATTATAAATATTTGCAATGTATACATAGCCGAGTTAACTCGGGATAATCGGAGAAGCGGTTAACGAAAGTTATTTCTGCAGATTTTTCTGAAATTAAGGTAGTTTGTTTTCATGGTACTTTGAAATAATGTCTCGAGTATTCTGAATTACGAAATTTGGTGATGTTTAAAACGATAATAGAAATGCAAACTATTTTAAGTGTCATGTAGGTTTCTGATAGAGGTGGCCCATGTTGTTAGATATAGCAAACGATTTCGAAATTAACGCCGATATAAAAACACAGTTAAGAAAGCAGAGTACCAGGGGCTTTGCTCTGTTCGCTTCGTTCACCAATCTTCATTGCAGTTGTAATCATTTTATATTTCTTGTAGAAAAAAACTGATGCATTTAAATTAAGAAGTATTAAATTGAAAGATTCCAAAATGTTTAATTACATTAATACACATTTGGTTTCACAGATTTTGTGCGTAATTCTATTGGAATAAAATGCGAGCTGCAAAATATGTGCATGTCAGGACTTTTAAGAATAAAATCTGGCGAGGTAGACAGAAACATGGAAAATGATGAAATGAGAAAAACATGCAACGATAATATTAAAAAAGAAAACAAATTTCTAGGTGTGGGAATTTTATTTTAGTTTTTAATTATTTTAAGAACAGAACAAGACTGGCTTTTTTTTGGAAGGGATAAAAAGTTGCTGTTGGATGTGTCTAACGTGGTTTAATAAATGAATATATTTTTTAACAGTTTCCCTATTTCCAGCGGGATACCTCCAAGTGTGGATATCTCGATCTTGATTGGTTGCTGAAATGTGGCATTTGCTTATGTTAACAACTGTTCCTTCCATTCTATTTCGAGTAAGTCTAGCCAGTCAAGTATCAATTCTCTTAAGAGACAGACTCGATATTCTTTCACAAATATTTCAATTTTTTTCACTATATATTTCTTATTGAAGTGATAGACAGGCACGAAGCCATACAGAACATAAACATGGAACATTGATGGGACCATCAAGATATTTTAATGGTTTATGTTAGTTTCTTGATGGCTGTTTGATAGTAGCCATGATCCAACAATCATGCTATAATGGATTTTGATACGCCAACAAACTCCATTTCATGTTGAAAGATGGTCTCAACGATCATGTTATGTTAGAAATTCTTTGACCAACAAATTCCATCATCTAATGATAAAAAATGCTGCTTTGGTTTAATGATGGTTAACTAACAAGTTATGTTTTAAACTCTTGGGCCAACAACATACATAATTTCATTATGGGGATGTTCAAGTACTATGGCGGTCAAAAATCAAATGAGTTTTTGGGTATTGGTGAATCAACAACACTCATCATTTGATGAGCTCATTAATTTACCTTTACTAGACTAGTAATCTATCAAGAAATGTCTGCTATTAATAATGGAGCTTCATCCTTTATTTCGTTATAGAATAAGTTATAATAAACTCGTATATGATAAACCATTTCACATTGAATGATAAATTCTTCATCTCATGCAGACAATATTTTGTGCGTAATATTTTTCAACATAAAGTAATGGTTACATCAAAACTATATTTTAAAACCATCAATTTGTTTGTTTATAAATACCAATTGTCGGTTAAATAAATTAAAAATTTATTTAAGAGAACGAAAAATAATATTGATGTGCGAAACGAAAATAATAAGGATGAGCGGCAATGGTGGAAAAAACACTCGCTTCTCTTGCTTCGGTGAGTAGCTAAAACGACATAGCTTGGTAACACACCCTATAAAGGTAAGATCCACTGCTTGAAGAGAAAGAAGCCCGCAAGTGAAGAAAATGTGACTGATGGGTCAATTTCAATCTCGGAGTGTTGATTGGTCATTTGAAAGTCCAACAAAAAGTGTGATGGTTTGTGACGGAAAATTGTAATGGTAACCAGTAAATTATCTTGGATCATGATGGACTTTTATTGTTGGTAGAATTGATGGTTTGTCATGGAAAATTATAATGGTAACTATTAAATTATCTTGGATCATGATGGTTTTTTGTTGTTGGTAGAATTGATGGTTTGTCATGGAAAATTACAATGGTAACCAGTAAATCATCTTGGATCATGAGGGTTTTTTGCTGTTGGTAGAATTGATGGTTTGTCATGGAAAATTACAATGGTAACCAGTAAATTATCTTGGATCATGAGGGTTTTTTGTCGTTGGTAGAATTGATGGTTTGTCATGGAAAATTATAATGGTAACTAGTAAATTATCTTGGATCCTGATGGTTTTTTGTTGTTGGTAGAATTTATGGTTTGTCATGGAAAATTCTAATGGTAACCAGTAAATTATCTTGGATTATGATGGGTTTTTTTTGTTGGCAGTATTGATGGTTTGTCATGGAAAATTATAATGGCAACCAGTAAATTATGTTGGATCATGATGGATTTTTTTGTTGGCCCATAGAAAAGGGTTTCATGGAATAGAGATAGAAAGGGGTTTCAACTGTAACGAAGACAATTTTGTGTAATTTGAATATCAACTTCTTATACTGTGTCTGCCCCAAATATTTCGATTTTATTTTAGAACCAGCGTTGGACAGCCAATCCAATTCTGAGTTCACGTCTATCGATATTCAACTCCATAGTAATTTTAAACGTAATCCAGAAGACAGGAGAATTCCTGGATCAAGAATTAGAACAAAATAGTCTTTGTGGAGGATTTTTTAATGGAAACAACCCGATTTGTGTTCAATGGAGAGGAAAACCATGAAAACCCAAACAGTTAGCAAAACGGTTTGGAAAGTTTAACCCATGAACCGTTTACCTCATAGGATATTCTACGTCACCACTGTGGTCGGTGTGAGCTGAAAGTAGAAATTGCATCGACCAGCCAGCAATGGGATTCGAGCCTGGGTCACCTCGATAGGAGGTGAGCGCTCTATCTTGAGCCACAAAGGCTTTACTCGAATAATTAAAATATTTAAAATCTGCCATTCGAACTAATACGATTGCATTTGTGTTTGTGATAATTCCAACATTCGATTAAAAGTTTATCTCCCCAACAGAAATCCCGCAAGATATATTTGATTTTACTTTTCTATAATGCCGACCGGCCTGTGTAGGGGGCAGGGAACTGTCCTTGCACCAGAAAGGTTCTGGCTTCGAATCCCGGGCAAGGTATGGATGTACTTTCCTTCTCTGTACTATCTGTCCTTACTGTGGGAACGACGTTAGCCCACCTAATATGGTGCCCAGCAAGAGGTCAGCAAAATCGCCCTGTAGATGCCTGAATTGACGTATGTTAACACAGGCGGGCATTAGAAGAAAAAAAGAAACTTTTGTATAATCACAAATATTTTTTTAACACGTGTACTTCTTTAATTAATTTCAAAATTGAAACACTAATAGCTATTTTATCAAAATTTACAAACTATTTATTAGTTATTTGTATTTTTTATTTAATTTAATCAATAAGACATATTAACCATAAAAGTAAAAGAAGGGCATTTTTTAGGTTTTGAAAAACTATTATATAGTGAATTATTGAAGTATTATACTATGCATTGAAAATAATTTATTTTAAACTAAAGGATTTAATGTTAATTGAGTAATATATAAGATTATTTTATTATAAGTCTTAATTTCAGTTGAAAATTTTATGAAAATGTGATGTATTTTCAAGTATCTCTTTTAAAAAAAACATTAAATTTATTAAAAGAATTTATTCTCTTTACACAAAATATTTGTTTTCACATTGATTGGTTCGCTTTACTTCAAATGTTTTAATTTATCTTAATGAGTTAAAATGGTAAAATTAACGTGGGATTACTTTTCTCATCTTTCAACATTAAATTATTTAAATGAATCATTTAAACCACTTAGTTTGCTTTTAAATTAATCTTGACATTGATCAAAATAACTAGCTATTCGCACTCAAGTGAGAACATTGTTTGATAAAGCAAAAGTGAAAGTAAAGCAGGCAACTATTAGAAATAAAGCATACAAGTTTTACTTTACTTTAGATATGATAATTAATTCAATCATTCCTTTTTGAAATGGAACCCATTAATACAATAAAGGAAAACGCTAATTAGTTTTCGTAATTAACTTGCAAGTAAATAAGTATAACCAGGGAGTTGACTCTTTTTTTGATTAAATTTAAGCAATAAAAAATTCCGTTTGGATGTTATTTAAAATATGAACCATGTTTAAATTTGTTGTCAGCACACCTGAGTTAAATTAAAGATATTTATTAGTTTAGAGAAAAAAATTATTACTAAAATGCTGCTTTTATTATTTTTAATTATGACGTTAATATTATCTTGCTATAGTTTTGCTAGTTTTTGGAAATTATAATGGGATTACTTTAAACAAACTTTACTAAACTTGATCTTCAAATAACTGTCATAGATAAAGATGTTAATTTTTAAGTGAAATAAATTCTCAAAGGGTTTCGAATCGGTTTTCAGTCGCTAATTTTGGATTAAATTAGCTAAGAAGTTTAGTGATGATTTATTTATTTAAAAGTTCATTTAACTAAAAAATTCCTTTAAAAAAATTTAATTAGCAAAAACCATGCTTAAATAACGTCTAAGCAATATTGTAAAATGTAGATTAACATTCAAACTAACTAAAGTTTTAAATTTTTGTAAGGAAATAAATACCTTTCCCTAAGTGTCATGAAAATGCATTAAAAACTTAAAGCATAAGAAACAAAATTTAAGTAGCACTGTTTTTTTTAAGTATCGCGAAATTTGCAAGGAAAATAACTATTTTACTGCAAAAAATTCCGGATCAAATTACGGTTAAAAGACCTGGGACTCAGGGTACTGGCACTCTGAGGAAAATAAAGTAGAAAAGCATTCCCGCAACAGCCCGTTGTGGGCCATCGGGGACGTGACGGATAAGGATCCACAATTTCGTGACCAACTACATGATCGCGCCAATGTGGTCAGCACAGCGTAAAGGCTGCCTTTACTTCCCCGACTACAAGCCGATACCCATCGATTTGAAGCTGGATGGGCTTCAAGCTGCCACAGGGGATCGAACCCTAGCTCTTCACAATGACAACCCAGTGCTTTAACCACTGAGCTATCACGGCTTGCTGAGTGCCGGTACTTTTTCTACGGTGTGTTAATTTTAAATTCATGAAGTTAAACTGCAGAACTATATTAAATTTTCTTTTATATATTTCATATTAAATGTTTGTTTTTGCTTTCTATTCCGAAATCGGTCCACTGGGACGATGCATGTCTGTCTGTTCTGCTGCGTGCGACCCGTGGTTTTGACCAGGTCATCTCGTGATCTCGGGCCTAGACCAAGCCCTTGCGCACTTACAGACCTCCTTTCTTCATAGAGCCAAGTGCGATGCTCCTATCGTGTCTGACTCGAGGCCTTCTGTTCTGTAGTTGTTATTGTTGTCGTGATGACGAGACATCTGTGGATGCGTACGGGCCTTGTTAGCCTGGGTAGCTTAAGTCCATCCTTCTACGGTGAGTGATTTTTAATAATCATCTTTCATCAAGATTTTTAGAGTTTTTGCCAAAAATGCAGTTAATAAACTATGTACAGAGCACAAAAAGTAAGGGGACCATCCTAAATAACTTTCGATCTAATCATCGGATCTTTACGTTCTAGAACTCAATATTCATGGTTCGAGGGGATGACCTCAAATATGCTAAATAATTAGTGCAGACGATATGATATTTTACGTTACTCTACATGAGTTATTTTAAGTTACTTTACCTTATTATTACCTTACCTTATTACTTTATTGTATTACCTTATTTAAAGTTACTTTACGTTACTTAATTTAGCTGAATAAGGGCAGCTTTTTTTTTTGACTGATTTGGATTTCTGACACCCCAAAATATCTGGGAAATATGCGTATCTGGGAAATACGGTCCTTAAAGTTTGGTCAGGAGAGTGGTTCAATGTTTGGAGCCCTTTATGTTAATTTTACTCTGTGCGTATACCACCATATCTCGTAAACTTTTTAAGTGAATTAAAATTTTTTGCACCCAAATGCAAAATTCGTTTTTCCAATGATAATTCCGAGCAAAAAATATATTTTAGTAAATATTTATTATTTTTTATTATTTTAACTAATAATAGTCAGAACAATTTTGAACTATACTATATTTCATACAAATTTTTTTACATTATTTTAAAATATGTAATTTTACGTGGTAAAATACAAAATTTGAGCAAATTCGGTGTAATATTTCCTGAGAAATTGGATTTTTATCAAAACCTTATAGTTAAATGAGAAAGTGGGATGAAAAATATCAAATTCATATTGGTTGCTGGGTTGCGTTTAAAGTATTTCTAGTAATCGCTTTTCAACATTTCTCAGTTTTATCTGACAAACAAGTTTTGTTCGTTTCAGTTTTTTTATTCACGATGATTAAACATTATGAACTATTTACATTTAGTTTTTGTTTGCAGTCCCTAATGTATCTCACTTTTAAAAAATTATTTTTGAGGAGGATTATGAAAAAAATAAATGAAGACCAAGAATAAATGAAGAAAAAACGAATTTGCACGCTGATGAGAAGGATTTTTCAGCAGTTAGGTCCATCTTCACTGTGCAATAACACTCAGGGAGAACCGAATTTTAACGTTATCGACTTATAAAAACTCAGTATTCCCTAAAAGGCAACAGATGGAGATCAAAATGTCCTTTTTTTGAAAAATGATCATAAACTGTTCTTACCCCTAATTTTTCATAAATTAAGCGTTGCTATTACACCTGTAATTCGCAAATATTAATTATGATGATTAAGCGTTATGAGTTTTAATTTATCATTTAATATTAATTTGCCATCTCCGATGCTTTTCTTTTACTTATTTTTAACAGAGATCCTAAAATTATATCCCTTTAATTTGAGTTTAACTGGTTAATGTTAAAATAAAAAACTCCGCGTTTTTTTTCATTTAATACTATTTTTTGATCTGTAATTTGTCTACCATTTATACTAAATTTCGATAAGAATTCTAACAATATACATTAAAGGCTGCCATTACTCTTGTAATTTGTGATGATGAAAAATTATGAGCTTTTTACATTTAATGGTAATTTGTAACACCAAGTGCGTCTATTCTTTATACCTATATATTCAACAAAGATACTAAAAAATATACTAAATGCTATCCTTAAACCTGTAATTTGTAATAAACCTGATTATTATGATAAAAAATATGAGATTTTTTCAAAACTTTAATATGAACTTATGATTTCTAATGTGTCTACTTTTCATTCGTATTTTTGGCAAGAATTCTAAAGAATACGCATTGTAAGAAATTACGGTAAAAAGTACTGGCAATGAGGGTGGTTTGCCATTAAATCCATTTTCACCGGCACATGTTTTGGAACGAAATATTTGATATACTGCAATATTTACAGTAATAATTACAGTAAAAATCACTGAATCTCTCTAATTAAATAAATATTACTGTGAAAATTACAGTATAATGTTTTACGGTAAAAATGGATTTTACGGATGATGAGCTGGTACTTTATACTATAAATTGATTTGGAATTTTTTACAGAGAAGAGGATGCTCATAAACTTGTAATTTGCGATCACTGTAAGGACAAAAACAAGAATGGACAAGAAAATATTAGCTTTTTTTCATTTAACATTAACTTGTGGACGTTAATATGCCTACCATTTATTCTTAATTTCGACAAGGATTCTAAAAAAATATATATATATTAAACGCTATCAAAATTCTGTATGCAAATTTTGAATGTCATAAAAATTAATTTTAATAAGTATTGCATGTACTACATAAAAGCTTCTTATTCTCTCAAAAACCCCATTTTACTGCTATATATATACATTTCTTGGAGAAAAAAAAACACGATTCAAAGCATGCTCTGAACGTTCCTCTTACCATTCTTTTAAAAATGGTTTTGTAAAGAAATGGTTGACTTTGTGTGCTTATTCAAAGAATCCCTGGCGGCTTTTAGGAACAATCAAAGTTTTCCTTAGAACATGATAAATTTGTTTCTAGACAAACATGAAATTTTTTGAAGCAAGGAAAGTCACTGTTCTGCATTCAATTTGTTAAATGTGCCGCCTTTTCAACAGTTTATTCCATGCACTTACTCGAGGCTAAATCTGTGCTGTAAACAAATACGTGACAAGAAGTTTTCAATGTTTTTTTTTCGAGCTTTCACAAAATTTACGCTCAGCAATAAAAGTGCTCCTTTAAATTTATCCTAAATTATATTATTGTAAACAAGTTTTATCTATTTACTAAGATTTTAATTTTCCAAAACATGGGCATATTTTAGCGATGACTGAGAAATTGTGTTTGCTTTCGAAAATTTCTTTTTTTGTTGCGTGGCAAATTGTTTAAGGTACACATAACTGGTTTTTAGAGTCAAATTTTAAACAAATAGGACATCTCTTGAGTTGAATGTAGCATAATTTTTTAGATTCTGAAGCCATGTATAATAAATGTTAACTTTTAAAAAACTTCTCTTACAAAATAGTCCTTAACTACATACAAAATTACTAAAAATAAAACTTTTTTTTTTGAAATTGTGATAACATGAGTCCTAGAAAAAGAGAAATACACGAAGAAAAAAAATGCGAATTAATGTATTGTTAGAAGAAACCATTAATAATAATTTTTTTTATTAAATATAAAGGAAAAGATGGTTTCAGATCTTTAATTATTAATCTAATGATAGGTTTTTTTACATATTGTTCACTTCTATCAATTATTAGAAGAATCCATTAATAGTAAAATTTTTTTTATAAATATAAAAGACAAATTGTTTCAGATCTTTAGTTATTAATCTAATGATAGGCTTTTTACATATTGTTTGACTCTATTCATGGCTTGATGAGGACATTAAAATTGTGTTAATCAATTATCGATACTTATGTTATTATAAAATGTTGTTATGTTGTTATTATATTATGTTGTTATGTTATAATAAAATTATCAGCAACAATAGCTTTCTAAATAAATCAATATTATTTTTTCAACTGAAAAGCACATAACGTTTCAAATCATCCGATATTGAAGCCATTCAATATATTTTTAAAAAAATGCACAGTATTAGGTTGCTTGGAAAGTATCTTTTTTGTTATGAAAATGAAAGGCGGTTTCTTTACAGTGAGTAAATATTTTATTGAATCATATATTGTCCATTCTGGTACAATGCAATTTTCTATCTTTCTGGCAAATTGAATCATTCCAAGTGCATAAAATTTATTTTCCTTGCTGTTAAAAAATTGATATATGTGATTTTTGACCTCCTATTTGAAGTAAAAGTTGTACTATCAAAACAATTTTGTAGAGGTATCAGTGATCTCGCGAGTTATTGTACACTGTTAAAATTTTCATTCTAAAATTATGGCAACTGGTAGCTGTCTGTACACCCGATTAACCGTAAATTTTACGGTAAAGATCATTTTTTTCTTTTACGGTTCTGAAATCATTTACAAAAAGCATGGTTATAAAACCATGAATACAAAACTATACGGTTTTTTAACCATTTACAACTAGCATTTCTTAAAAACGCAATTTTTTTTTTATTATTTAACTAGACATAGGAGCCCGGCTTTTCGTTGAGCGCCGGACATTGGAAATTCTTCATGTGTTGAAGGGAATGGCGGGAATATTGTGGTGTCAACACAAGGACTCGAACTCCAGTTCTGCCGATCATGAGAATGACAGATAAGCCCGCTCGGCTATGATATGTACTCAGTTGCAAAGAACTAAGTAGCTTCATTAGGTGGTTCTAGTTGGTGCGATAAAATTCTGGTTGTTTAACCGTATTAGGTGAAAGCAGTTAATAAGCAGTTTTTCATATAAACTTTACCGTTTGATTACCATTTTATTTATGGTTATTTGACCGTTTTGATTAAGTATGGTAAAATAACCATTCAATTCATTGTTATTTAACCATTATTTCCGAGAAATTTCTTACAGTGTACTATTTGCTGTTTTGCATTAATTAGTACTCTTATTGAGTCCTCATCAGCTTAAACTGGCGTGGTGCAACATCATGCATCTTAATCGAAATTTTGTAAACCAGTATTAGAAATGAAGTACTATTCAGCAACATTATAGAACAGCAACTCTATGGTAAATATTAAAAGTAAAGGTATTTTCACAGTAACGTATACATATAGTATGTTAATCTCATCTTATCTTGTATCCTTTGACTGGAATTACGTGGAATTAGGAATATTGTTCATCCGTTTCTTCATTAAAATATTACTCTAATCCAATGCTATTATATTTTAGGATTTATTAACAAAATTTTTTCACAAAAAAATTATTTACTTCCTTTTTTGACTAAAAAGGGGAGAAATGTCATTATTACCATACAATGCGGTAATATCATCAGAATTTTTTTTTTTTGTATCTATGGTATATTTATAAATAAAAATATAAAATTTACAGATAAAAAGCATAGTTTCGTACTACAGTCGAACTCGTTTATAACGAGCACAAAGGGACCGTAACATTGTACTCGTTAAATCCGAGTGCTCGTNACCTTTCTGATGCAAGGACAGTTCCCTGCCCCCTACACAGGCCGGTCGTCTCTATGGTAAATATTAAAGTAAAGGTATTTTCACAGTAACGTATACATATAGTATGTTAATCTTATTTTGTATCCTTTGACTGGAAATACGTGGAATTAGGAATATTGTTATTCCGTTTCATCGTTTCTTCATTAAAATATTACTCTAATCCAATGTTATTATATTTTTGGATTTATTTACAAAATTTAAAAAAAAATATTTTTATTTACTTTTTTAAGTAAAAAGGACAGAAATGTCATTATTACCATACAGTACGGTAACATTATCAGAATTTTTTTCTTTTGTATCTATGGTATATTTATAAATAATGTTCTTTTTGTAGAATTATAAATAATGTTCTTTTTGTAGAAAATAACAACAACAAGTTACAAAACTAAAAAATGCAATAAAAGTAGTTTATTCTAATTGCATGCTTTGCTTAAAAACAACATTCCTTTTACTTGTTGTTTTTATTGAATTTAGTATGAAATGATGCTAAGAAATTCCTATATTTTCCAAATATCAATCGGATTTTTGATATTAAGAAAGATTATTTTTTGTGCTACAAATAAAAAAATAGAAAGCGTGAACAAAACATAGATAGAGTCCAAAAAATAAACATTCTTCAAATCATTTAGCTTTTCAACGTTGCGAAAGGTTTTTGATTACAGAAACAAAATAATTGTTAGTCTATTTTTGTGCTTTATACGTTTTGTCGTCCAACTTTATTTTCAGTTTTAAGTAAGATTAATTTAAAAATCCAGCAGGATTAATTTAAACCTCCAGTATCTTAATACGATAAATTTGAAAAACACTGTGGGAGTTAAATAGAATATATTTTCCATTAAAAAAAGAAATTAATATTGGAATTTGTAAGAAATTGATAATAAATACACTTTAAAGCAACCGTATTTCAGATAGAATAGTCGTAACCTCTACACCGAATTTTAGTTTTATTGATATTTTATCGTTCTTTAAGCTCATTTATAATTTCTTTTTTATCGATAGAAACATTCTTTTAAAGAAGTAAAGCTTAGAGATAACAATTTTACAAAAAATTTCAAACGCAATGACTTTCTAACATTTTTTCTTTTTCATAAAGTGATAAAAGTTACTCTGAAACTAAATGTTCCTATTCGTTCAAAAGGAGAAAAAAAATAGAAAAACATTTTTTAAAGGTCATTTTAACGATGGAAATCGGTGATTAGTAATGTAGTTAGTATCTTTAAATGAAATATGCCCAATAATTTTCTTTGTTGTTAATACTTAATTAGGTAAGTTGTCTTTTGAAGGGAGAAGGACTGTTTGATTTTACATTAACTAATATCTTTTCTACAAAAATGTTCTAAATTAGAATTTATTTACTATCGATGAGAAATAATTTGAGTAAATGTGTTTATGAAGAATGTCTAATAAAATTGCATATACGGATTTTCTTTTCATTTTTTAAAATTTTTATTTATCTACAAAAAGAAAAAAAAAGATTTTTTTCATCGCATAGTTTATAGAATATACTTTCAAACATGTTCTATAAACTAAACATGTTTCATGTACTATTCTATAACGCAAGTTTTTTTATTGATATATTGCATAACCTTATGCAATTTTTCTTTAAAATTGTTTTTCTTAAAAGCTACATTTTTTTACTGCCTTTAAAATAATAAAAATAGCCTGAAATGATTAATTGCAGTTCTGATTTTTATAGCATTTTGCGGTTCAATAAAATCTAAGGGAATTATCTTTATATTTTTCTATATCCTGCTATCTCCAAGTGACAGAGGAGATATCGTCCATAGCAGCTTACGATTTCATTGTATTTAAGACGAAGATGGTTTGAAGTAATTGTTTCCCAGTATGGCAATTCAGTTCAAAAATTTCTAAGTGAGAATTTGAAAAATTAAAATTTTTTTTTGATGATTTAGTTTTGCTAGACTTGCTGATTCAGTCTTGCTGGTGGTCAGGGAACTGATCTAGCATTAGGAAGGTTCTGGGTTCGAATCCCGGACCAGGTAAGGATGTTCTTTCAACTATCTATTTCTACTGTGAACTATCTATTGCTATTGCTGTTTGTACTATCTATTTCTACTGTGGGAGCAGCATTGGCCCACTTAATATAGTGTCTCTAAAAGAGTTGTAGCAAATCTGTCCTACTGACTGCCGATTGTCAATCGGGTGGGCATTGGAAAACAAAAGCTTTTCTAGAATCTTATTGAAATTAATCCTTTTATGGTAAGAAGATATAGCTCATTTTTTACACTTTGTTGTATATTCTTTTGCTTTGATGACTGTGACGCACCGTCTGTGAAAAGAATTAACGAGGCTTTTTAAAGTGGAGGCTTTCTAAAGCCGACTAAAGATCCTAAAGGAGTTCCGTCTTTAAAAAATTCTTCCGTATCCCGACTTTTCCGATGTATTATCAAAAGTGCTATTTTGGAATCAGGTCAGGTGATTGACACGGCCAGTTCAAAGCTTTACGCTTTTTAGCTGTCAAACTAACCTGTCACTTTTGTTGCTTAGGGTTATTATCCAGAATATGATAAAATATACCGTATTTTTGGCTTTAAGGGGACGCCAAGGAGCTTGGTAGTTTTTACCGAAGAGGCATTGGCAATTATTTTTGTAAAATTAACTATGAAACATGGTTTTATAATGTGTGATAAAAATTTTATAATGTGGATTAAATTATGATAAAATTTGAAAAATGTGGTGAAATTTGGTAATTTTATCATGATACTTTAGAAGACGGCATAAAAATCATTTATTCGACTAAATTTAGTTTAGAGGTTTGTATTTTTCTAAATATTTGGTAATAAGATCTAAAGTTTTGAAAAACCAGAATTTCTAGTAAACCATTACCAAATGAACGGAAAGAATATCAAATGAATGTTAGATAAATGATCTTAAGAAACTGAAGGGGTAAGATATTACTTGATTTAGAACTACATAAACTGAAAAATATAAAAATTTTCAAGACTTGCCAGACGTGAATGAGAAGAAATTTAAAAAGAAATTTAAAAAGAAATTTGAAGATTGACGAATTAATCACTTCTGGCAAGTCTTGAAAATGAGCACCTATTTTTGAGCGCTTGAAACATGTCGAATGATATTTTAATTTTGTACATTTTTAAAGCGAATGAAGTTTTAAATTAAAAAATAATAAATGAATGGTTTAAATACAGTAAAGTTTGGTTTTAGTAACCAGAATCTTTTTTTTCTATTTTTATTTTTATTCTATTCATTTTTTTATTTACTTTTTTTAATACCAAAAATGTCATTTCCATTCAGCGTGATAAATTTAAAAGAATATTTTTTTCCGGGCATCTTTCAGCTCTTTTCAACCTAGTTTTAATGATTTTATTTCCCTCCTCATTGGAATCAATATATAATATAATATAATATAATATATAATGTAATGTAATGTTGTATAATATAATATAATATAATATAATATAATATAATATAATATAATATAATATAATATAATATAATATAATATAATATAATATAATATAATATAATATAATATAATATAATATAATATAATATAATATAATATAGTATAATGTAGAAATCATAGAAAGGAGAGTTTTAAAATGCTTTATGGTCTTTCATACGTAACAAATTTAATAAACTAAATTTTCAACAATAAATAATATATCTTCATGTTTAAGAAATACCAGAACATTCAAGGCAATAACCATTAAACTTTTTTTTGTTTAATTTTGAGAGGATTAAACTAAAATGATTTTTATTTTTTGGGGTTAAGCCTCAAATCTTAAACGAAACTATAGATTTATTTCACAATTACTTGTGTATAAAAATACTTTAAATCTGTTTTATAGCAAAATAACTGAAACAGAAGAAAGTCGCTTAAAATTTTAAAGTATGTTGCTATCATAAAAAAAACTAATTGCATCCCAAGGGAAATTTAATCTTTGTCGTAACTCAATAAGTTTGCTTTTTCATCTTTAAAAATTTTTTTAAATTCTTTAATTTTTAATTCTACTTCATATTTAATGTTTCAAGAAATTTAAATTCCTTGAGATAGTTTAAATGTATTTCGTTCTTAACATTTAACTCAGTAAATTCTAATTAAGAAGATTAATTTTTAAATGCTTTAAGATATTTAAGAAGGTTATGAAACGTGCATTTTTTTATTAAAATATTATTTTAAGGAATTTGAAAATGTATATAAGCTTTATTTAATGAGTTGTAATTTCCATGCAGCTACAACTCTAGTAAAAATAATGTTGCGACAGTAGAATTTTTAATAAAATGTAGGATAAAAAGGAACAATATGTGGAATAATTTTGCAGCCAGGAATTTCTATCATAATTTAAAAGCTTTTAGCTGTTTAGAGCAATTCTAAATTTGAATTCAGGTCTTACTTACAATAATAATATTGCTTTTTTTAATATGTAACAGTTATTCAGAAATTGTACTTGAATATTATTTTATTTCTGTTCTTTGTATGCATCGTTTTACTTAATTTTTTCTAAGAATTTTAAAATTTTACAGGATGCTCCATAAAAACAATCCCTAATCTTTAGAAACCTTGANCTTACTTACAATAATAATATTGCTTTTTTTAATATGTAACAGTTATTCAGAAATTGTACTTGAATATTATTTTATTTCTGTTCTTTGTATGCATCGTTTTACTTAATTTTTTCTAAGAATTTAAAAATTTTACAGGATGCTCCATAAAAACAATCTCTAATCTTTAGAAACTATGAGAAAAATGAAGTAAATTCTGTATATTAAAGGCTGTGAATTAATATTTGAGCTAGAAATTAACATACATGTCATCGAAATATATCTAATCACTAGGGAGAGAAGCGGGGTGTAAAGCATCAATTCTAGTTTGATTGCCGGTTGAAAATTGGAAGTGTGTTTGATAATCGTTTTTGAGCTCATCTCTGTTTAATTCGGCAATCGAAAGGATTTTGATTTTTCAATCTCACCCCTCTCAGTTATGACTTGTTACATTTTGCTCGAATTCTTTTTAGCTTAAATATTAAATTATGACTTCGAATGTGCATACTTTTTGGACCCCAATTTTTACTAAGGTACTAAAATACATATGAAGAGTGGTCATTGCAGAATACCTCTATAAAATATCTAGAATGGTGATTAAAAATATATTATAATGCATATCTAGGGTCGTAACTGACCTCTAAAATACAAAAAATGGCTTATCATTTAATATATTATGAGAAATTTAATTTCGTTCTGGTTTTGAGTGATCCTTTTTCTCAGAAATTTAATGCTTTAAACTTAATGGGCGGTTAAATAAAATGGCGTTGTTATCTCTAAGCTTTCATTACTGGTTTCATTTAATCGTTTTGATATGTTTGTTTTCGTATGCTGATTGCTATTAATTTTACAATGTTAGTGTTAGAGTAATGGTGGCTCAGAGGATAGGGGAACGCTCTATAGAGATTTTGCCTCCCAATTAGATGACCCGGTTTTAAATCCCGGCGATTACTGGTCCATACGAATTCCATCGATCATACTGCTGACGTAAAATATCCTCAATGGTTGACGGATCATGGGTTAGAGTTCCCTTGTCATCAGACTAACCATGGGAGGTTTTCGTAGTTTTATTCTCCATGTGAGACAAATGCGAGGTAGTTCTATCAAAAAGTGCTCGACGAAGGCAAATCTCTCCTAATGCTTGATCCAGGAGCTTCCTTGTTTTCTGGATTGGGTTCAAAATTACAAAGCTACAGAGTTGATCATCTATTGTGGTAAACTCAAAGTTGAGTCGACTGCTTATAAAATAAAATAAAACGCTAGTATCATGTTTACAAAGTAAAAGTTAATAATTAATGTCCAAACACACTTATAAACCCGTGTGTTGTGAAACACATAAGCAAAAATACGCTTTTCAAATAATAAGTTCTAATCAAAAGTAAAAATGGCGATTTCTCTCCAAATAGGCTATCCTATCCACTTTCCACATAAATAATATAAAACGTTTTCGAAAGAATATTCTTTCAGAATTTATCAGAAGAGTTTTTTCGATAAATAGAAAATCAGTTGTTCGAGAACATCTCCTCATCGGTCAAGCAATAATAAGCCGTCAGCTTTCCAACCGGAATCGGGCAGGATTTATCTCCGGCTATTTTTCTATGCTATTTTTGTATTACTACTCTTTTTCCTGTTTACTAACGGATATCAGTTTCTTATCAGTCAAACATGGATAATTCTAAGTAAAAGGGACCAAGAAAAAGGCTTGAAATAAATTATTTGAATTGCATGCATTCATTTAAACAAAAAGGATAAATAAAAAAGAATAACTCTGATCAAAGGTTTAACAAATACATTTCATAAAAAAATACTGCCGTATTTTTTTAATTAAACCAAATGTTGGTTTTCCTGCTTATTTCTTTACGTAAGCAAAGATAAATATTAGGCAAATAATCCCAATAAACTCTCTCTAAAGCGGTAAGTCACATCACCCACGAAAGTCATACAAAGTAAGTCTCCTCTGTCACATCAGCTCATCTTGATGCCCTGGAATCTTGTTTTCTTATGAATGCTAATTCTCTTGTTAACGATACTAGTTTTTCGGAACTCTCGAAATCGCGTGGAAATTCATTTTACATTGATTTGTCTGGCTTGGCTACTGTGATTTTTCTCGTTTTGCTTTTCATTTATTTTTTTTTCTTCTTTCGGCTTCTGTGGCCTTTCTAGTTCCATTTCGTATTAACATTTTCTTATGTTTCGCTGTAAATTTCTTGTTTTATATTTCAAATCATTGTTTCTCCTCATTCAGGTCTGACAAGTCTTGAAAATGGACCCCTATTTTCGAGCGCTTTAAGCATCGCGATTGTTATTTCCTATTTATATATTTTTAAAGCGAATGAATTTTTAAATCATTTGAAGACAGCTAGTGTTGCTCTAACACGAGGAACAATATACACGCTATTAATGTATGGATGGTACTGTTTTATCATTGAGATGTGTGCGAGATCAACAAGGGTGAACACAATCATCATGTGGACTAGGTAACAGAATACTTTTTAGGCTTTTCGTACATCACGTGGTTTCGGAACTCATATTATGCAATCCTTTGAATATCTCTCTATGTATATATACAGGGAAACCTCTCGGGAGCGACCAATCTCTGTCACCATAAAATGATCGTTAATGGACGTTAGTCGTTCTTTGGTCTTAACCTCCATTGACCTTCAAAATGTTATCGAGTGTACATGATTTTTCGCAAGCTATTTTAATTTTACTTAGTGTCATTTTCTTGGTGAAATGCCACTTGCATTGGCGTCATGAAAATGGGATTGATGAACAAAATTTAGCGTCATTAAAAATGACTCTTACTCGCATAATTATGTGTCAAAACAAATTTATCAATAATTAATGACAGAACTAATTTAAATAAATAAACAATTGTGTATTTTTTGTCTAAATTTGCATTTAATTTTATGTCATAAAAGTTCGTTTACCTTAATAAAAAATAAGAAGAGGTTTGTTTACTTGAGATACTTAGTTTCTTTAAAAATAATTTTTCTTTCCCATTTCAACTTTCAACTCTTGAAATAAATCATTTATAACAAGGACTTTAGTACATCCTGACTGCAACATGAGGTTGTCGATCCTTTTCTGAGATAGTGAAAAAGAGCTATCTAATTAAAAGCCATCACAAAATTATTTGCTTCGCTAATACTTTTTGTTTCGATAGTTTTTTCGTATTTCCTTATTTGAATTTTCCCACATTTGGTGCGGAGGTTTGCCCTGCTGCTCTAGGAGAGGATTTGATGGTCTCTTCTAACAGTTTTCTTCAACATGTAGTCTATGGAAAAAATTCCGTGCCCCCCAAAAGTGGTCGTAAATAGTGGTCGTGTATATATATAAGTTCAAAATGAGGATAAAACAAAGGAAAATTATAGACAAATGAAGAAGGGGGGAAATAATAATGAAAAAAAACAACAACAAACAACTGATTTAAAAATAAAAAATAATAAAAAAAAGGATGAAATTTTTTAAAAAAAAAAACCGGAAAATAAAAGATATAATCTTTTCATCAGCCCACACGATTATATCCGCAAAAAAGAATGCACTCTGACTATATTTTCCCCATCTACTGTTTCATTTTATACAATTATGGCAGAAATTTGCAGTATAAAATAACTGAGCAGTATCTTAAGGTGAAAATTATCCTCAAAAATTAAGAAAATAGAAAAAGTGAAGAATTTGGATGATCCAGACAGTTTTGTGTACAATTTTCATGGAATGAAAAAAAAGAGATTTCTTCTTCGTTAAACAGGTAATTGGTGGCTCAGTAATTGTGTGGGAAGCCTACAACTTAAATTGCCAACTAAACCTATCCTTTCCTCATGCCGCGTAAGAAAAAAATGCTAGAAACCAATTTATTGCCATTTGTAGAGAGAATTGGTGTCCCAAACCAGATTTTCCAGCATGATAATGCCGCAATTCACATTGAAAAATTTACACAGAAGTGCATTTTTTGTAAGAGGGTGCTTGTCATTAATGACCCGTCGTTCCCCTTAACTTCAATCTCCAAGAAAGCTCAGTAGAGTTGTATGTACCAAAATGGACAGTTTTAGCCTGGGGCAGAATTGAGGTCCATCATCATTGAAATTTGGCATAATATTGACGATATTACCTTTAAATATTGTTAAAAGATAAACAATATTGCATATTTCAAGGCTTATATAAACGCAGCGAAGATTTTGGGCTGTAACCTGAGGAGCTATAATCTTTGTTTCGCAATTTCCCTGGGATTGGGACAACTTCCCCGCCAGATTTTTTACAGTTCAGGCGGAACAGGGAATGAATTCCACTTTTTAAACATGTGTTTGGATACCGACTTTCTTAATATCCATGCATGATTTAGATCTGTTCTCTTTGCTTCAAAGTTTAGCACAAAATGAAGGAGGCTTTATTTAAGTAGGACACAATATGTAATTAAGGTATTCTTTTAGTCAAAGTATATTTGGGTAAATAAAGGTAATCTCTTTATTTTAAAACTGAAAAAAATAATCAAAAATGAAACAAAAAAGATAAAAAAGAATTTTTTTTAAAAATTATTTTTTAAAATTATTTAAATTGTAACGTTTTGCGCATTACTTTTAATTTTATAACAATTAAAGAAATAAACCGTAGGATAAAAGAACTTAATTTTTAAAAAAAAAAATTATTCTTGTTGAAATTAATCTTAGCTAAAAAAAAATCTAAGCAAAAAAAAATTATTTTCTCAGAATTTTCTTTCAATAACTCAATAATAACAAAGTAGCGACCTTATTAGAAAGAAAAAAAGTAATTTTAATAAAAATATATCAATTGAAGAGTATTTTTTTTATAAAAAAATGTATGACATCGTTATTTATAAAATCTGGTGATTAAAAACGTATGACATCTTCTTTATATGAATAAAAATGAATATTTTAGCAAACCATGTTAAGGCTCAATTTAAGATAACTTTAGTTTAAAAAATTATTTGAAAAGATTTTATTAAGAAGTTTTTAGAATTAATCTCAAAGTTCTTTTTTAGCAAATGATTTAGAGACTGCTGTTAAATAACAAAATAAGTTCGGATGATAAAAGGAAATTGATATGGAATTAATGAAACTGACAGGAAATTGACATGGAATTAACGCAACTCACAGGAAATTGATATGGAATTAATGCAATTGACGGGAAATTGATATGGATTTAGAGAACAGGTACAGTTATTTTGCTACCAATTATTATGTAACAAAATTAATGACACATAACCAACTTCTATCAGTACAAATTTAGTATTAAATTTTATTAAAATTAAAATTTTTTTGTTGATGTAAAAAAACACAGGGAGTTATTTCAAAAGTATAAAAAACAGTTAATCGTATTCAATTGCTTAAATGAAAATTATTTTTTGTTTTATTTTCTCAAATTCTGAAGACAGAGCGAGATAGGATAAAGCAGAAATGAGGTCAAAATCTGACGAATTATTATGATATCTGGTGATTAAAAAGTGTGACATCTTTATTTATAAGTAATAAAGAACTTTTTAGAAAGTAGATGTGAGTAAACAAAAGTAAAAGGTGATTTATTATAACGCCCTTATATTTTATTTAACAAATTAACTGATTTTGATGATTTTTGTTAATACTTTCGAGATTAACTTCACTAGATATTTGTTACATTTATGTTTCTAAAGTGACCCACGACTTTGCCAGAGCTGAAGTATTTTAATTTCAATTTTAACTATTTTCATCAGATATTTCTGATATTGTAAAATTTCTACATGTATTGAATTTTAGAAATAATTTAAAATCTGTCCGGCATCTATTAAATCATACAAATCATCATAAGTAGGAATCCGGGACAGAAACTTTCTATTTGTCGCGTGATAAAATAGAAAACATTAAATAAAAAAAGAGAAGAATTTG
>NC_092211.1:52061995-52081891 GCF_043381705.1 Parasteatoda tepidariorum
ATATTATTTAATGTTATATTATATTAATAGTAACATTTATTATTAATATTTTAATTAAAACTCTTTTACTAAATGTAAGCCGGAGAAAGTAAAGCCATTTTTGAGAAAATGATTTGGAGAATTTATATTATTTTACTCTAAACTAAACAACCACATTGAATTTCCGTTAAACTTTAATAAAAAATCCAATTGTTCGAATCTTTATCTGAAAGTTTAGTCTCATCTCGGATTCCATTTCCTTTTTCAGGAAATGCTTTGATTGTCTTCGAAACTGCATTAATTCTGTAGTTCCTTTTCAACTCTATAAAAGCTTCAAATCCTTTTCATTATCCGCAGCCTATAATAATAAGAAAAGAAAATCTCGTGAATTTTATCGCTTCGCTTAAACTGGTTTTTATGCCTTCTATAGGATTTTCTTTATACTCTTCCGCTTTTCAATTATTTCTCTTGGATTTCTCTCTATTTGATCAGGAATGAAGTTTTGTGATTGGATTTTGCCTCGTTGGATATCGGAATTTAACACTAGTAAATAATTACGTGCGATTTGGATTGTTATCATTCAAACAAGCTGCTGAATAACACTGAGCTGTCTCATTTCGAAAGTGTGTATTTTGAAATTTCATTTGTGTTCTATTGCGATCTGAATTTTTTTAAATGCAATTGTTTTACGAGTCTGTGAAATTAAGAAATATATTTTAACCAGTGGGCTGCGTCCCCTGCTCCCTAACGCTCGCCAACCCCCGAAAATTGCTACGCAATCTTATATGGTTTGCTTCGCAAACCAAGCTCGCTTCGCTCGCTACTAACTTAGGTACGTTGCAAATGCACAAAATTCAAAGAATTCAAAACAATCATTCAAATTCATATAACAACTTAAAAAAAAAAATTACATATTTTTAGTAAACTTAACAATAATAAAACAAATAAATTCGTGATATAAATAAAAAATCGTTAAATAAATTCGTAATATATAAATTCGTGAAAAAAGCACTTTCGACAAAATACTAAAATAGAGATCTATCAACGAAGACTACTCACTTCTGCCTAGCTTAATAGTATGAGATTGTCGCAGCTGATAGGGTGAATTTCGGAAGAGAGAATGCTCTCTCTGGTTATTTCAGTTTCCGTTTTTAAAAGCGCTATATGATGAGCCACCTCTGCTAGATTTGGCATGTGGCATTTTTAGCAGCAATCATTGGTCGATTTTCTAGCGTTGCCATTCGGGGAGTTGTAATGAGGCTTTTTTTGTCGCCGTGTAAGAGAAATATATATATAGATACCTATACATATCTTACTATATGTACAAATCTAATGATGGTGTCGCAGTTTTCCATTGTTGTCCGTGAATATTTATTAGCCAGAAGATCAAGTGGTAGGATCCAGTTTATCTCATTCCTTTCCATTTTTATTTGGTAGTCACCAGCATAAAATTAATAAAATTCAAAGGTATTGCTTTTCTATAAATCTTTTTTATGGAATGGAATCAATGCAATTGACTGGAAATTGATAGGGAATTAATGCAACTGACAGGAAACTGGTATGGAATTAATGCAACTGACAGTTATTCGATATGGATTTAGAGAATAAGTACTGTTATTTTGTTACCAATTATGATGTAACAAAATCAATGAAATAAGCCTACTTTTATTGAAACTAGCTCAGTTTAAAAATTTGATAGAAACTCTCTTGGATTTCTCTCTATTTGATCAGGAATGAAGTTTAATGATTGGATTTCGCCTCGGTGGATATCGGAATTTTAACGCTAGTAAATAATTACGAGCGATTTGGATTGTTATCATTCAACTAAGCTGCTGAATAACACTGAACCGTGTGCATTTTGAAAGTGTGAATTTTCAAATTTCTTTTGTGTTCGATTGCGATCTGAATTTTTTAAATGCGATTTTTTTACGAGTCTGTGAAAATAAGAAATATATTTTATTATTTATACAAATCTTATATATGTATAAAAATCTAACGAGGGTGTCGCAGTTTTCAATTGTTGTCAATACACTTTTATTGGCTGCGAAATCACATGGTAAGATTCAGTTTTTTCACATTAGTTTTCATATTGGTTTGGCTGTCATCAGCATAAAATTGACGTACAGGTAAGTCATAAAGTTATCGTTTTCCAAAAAATATTTTTTTCTCCCTTAATTTAAAGGTTAAAATTACCTGTTACGTTTTTGATTTAGTTTGATTTCTAAATTAAGAGTTTTAGAGGATTGTTTTTATTATTATTAGTAGTAGAATGACGTAATGCTATATTATATTTTTAGATAAAGTTATTCAGACTAGTGTCTGATCTTATCAACCGTTTTACATTTATAATTTTCTGGTGCAAATTACATTAATATACTATCATGAAATACGGTTAAAGAGGTTCGTTAAATGATTTAGATCTTAACTTTCAGCTTCATGCCCAAAGTGATGAATGCGAAAATGGTATTTAAATACACCAGTCCATTTAGTACGAGCGGATTTAATTATCGACTATATCAACCTTCATCTATCAAAAGGTACCTCAAGATAGAATCAAGTTAATATGTCTTATATACTAGTGAATTAGTTCACTAGTATATAAGACATGTTAACTTGACGTATGATGTTAACATGATGTATCAAGTTAACATGTCTTATACACTAGTGGTATTTAATATTTATAGTGGTAGTTATGCCACATTACTCCCCTTCCAGAATTTTATCTGTGATAGAATTCGTGAACGATTACCACTAGTTGATTCAGGCTGTTTATGTACTTATATCATTTTCGCTCATTATATTTTTTTCTTAATTTTTCATAGAACTTTGCTCATTATTTTTTCGTATTTTTGTTTATTGCATTTCGCTTATTTTTTTTTCTTCAATATTGTTTACTGACCGGGAGATTTTATTTACTTCATCGAATCTTTTTCTTTTTTCTTTGAGCAGTTTATATTAAGCAAATCAACTGTTTAATGTGAACCATCCATCAATAATGACAAGTTCATAACACGTCTGCAGGTCCCCATTGAAGGGAAATTTTAATTATCGACTGTGTCAACCATCATCTATCAAAAGGTACCTCAATATAGAACCAAGTTAACATGTCTTATATACTATTGAATCAGTATTCAATATTTATAGTGGTAGTTTGGCCACAGGTAATCAAAAAATATTAATATACAGTTGAGAACTCACTAAATTTGTCATAACAATATACTTTTAATTTTAAATGTTATTTAAAAATGATACCTTAGAAAAATGATTTATGTTCACTAATAGATCTTAATAGTATCACAAGGGAAATATTTGGACTTGTGAAGTGGAATCACAAGTGTCTTTTTAGTACATTTATTTTTGTGTGAATAATTTCAACTATTTTATGTCAAGCAGAGATGCCAACTTGCTCCGGACAGCAAATATATATTTTAAAGTGGTAGTTTATCAATGTATTATTTTATCTTTATCGCCANTATCTTGAGGTACCTTTTGATAAATGAAGGTTGACATAGTCTAAGACTAAATCCCCTCATTGGTGACCAGGACGTGATAAGAGATTGCCAAAATTGATTTATGATCCACATTAAGCAGTTGATTTGCTTAAAAATAAACTGCTTGAAGAAAAAATCCGGGGAAGTAAAATAAAGTCTCCCTGTCAATAAACATAAAAATGAAGGAAAAAAAATAATGAGCGAAATGCTATAAAGAAAGAAAAAAAAATAATAATGAGAGAAATGATATAAAAACAAAAATAAAAAAATGAAGAAAAAATATAATGAACAAAATTAGAATAAATAAATGAACAGTATGAATCCACTAGTGGTATTCGTTCATCGAATTCTATCACAGATAAAATTCTGGAAGGGGAGTAATGTGGCGTAACTACCACTATAAATATTAAGTACCAATTCACTGGTATATAAGACATGTTAACTTGATTCTATCTTGAGGTACCTTTTGATAGATGAAGGTTTCCATAATCTGAGATTAAATCCCCTCACCATTAGACATTGCCAACCTTTATCAATCAAAAGGTACCTCAAGATTGAATCAAGTTAGCATGTCTTATATACTAGTAAATTGATGTTTAATAATCTTAGTGGTAGTTACGCCACAATTCTCCCCCACCAGAATTTTATCAGGGATAGAAATCGATGAACGGATACCATTAGTTGCCGTATTTGTGAAAGACCGAGCGAGCTATATTAAGTTCACCGGATTTTGAGCACACATGGTGAAAGCTATATTAAGTTCATTGTTGTGTATGTGGTCACTCCTGTGTTACTGTTAGCAGTCGAGTGTGTGCAGAAACACGTTGTACGTAAATGAGACTGAGAAGCAACAGCGTGAGGATGAGAATAACGCAGTCCCACATAGCAAGTCAACTATTCAATGTGGACCATCTATCGAAGTAGGCTTGATAATTTCACGTCCGGGTCACCAATGTGGGGAAAGATCATTAGACAATGCCACCCTTCCTCTATGAAAAGGTACCTCAAGATTGAATTAAGTTAACATGTCTTATATACTAGTGATGTTTATATACTAGTGATGTAGGATGATGTTTAATAATCTTAGTGATAGTTACGTCACACAATTATTCGGGGAGATGAGCCCCCGAAGCCATTTCTCCTTTGCTTAGCGGAAGTCATTTTTTATAAAATGCGCTATAAACGATTTAGTTTTTTCAAATATTTTAAAGTTAAGAACAGCGCTGTCAGCAAGCTTATAGCTTTGATGATAAAAGTTAATTAATTGCGCGTTCTGTATTACTTAATCATTTTTTATTCCTTATGCCAGGTCATCTGAATAGTCAACATGATCGTGATAGAAATATGCGGTCAAGATCCCTAGATTAATATTTCTATCTCAACCACGGGTTTATTTTGTTTATAGTAGTGCTTTTAAAACAAGTTTTTATAAAACTAAATAATTTAAAATCAACCTAAGTGAAAATAAAAAAAAAGTTCTGAGCTGAAAAGCAAAATTAAAGGAGAATTGGAACTAATCCTTTGAAGAGAAACGTAAAAAAACGCATTAATATTATTATTGATGCTGAAGATAATTAATTTTGGTAATAGCTACTAATTGTGTACTTTCACTTAGAAGGAAGATCACGGATACCCACACGTGCAACTTATGACGTCAGCGCCAGCTTGTCGTTTATAAGCAAAATGGTGCATTTATAAGCAAAATGGCCGTTTATAAGCAAAATTTTCTTCACATTAGTTATAATATCATTTAACTTGAAGTTAATTAAATACTGCGCCGTAAAACATATTTAAATTGCTGAAATATAATTCTTTCTTGTCTATGTATTTTACTTAACTTAGATATTTGTTTATATATTTTATTGTAACCGAGATCACATTTTTGCTTTGTCCATATGGCAACTTCGAGGCATAATTAGTTTGTTTATACATGTCTTTGAGGCTGTCTTTGTGCACATAAAGTGAAAGAATTGAAATATTTGTGAAGGAATCATACATTTCACATTTCGCAAAAAGTCGCCTTTCTATTATTGACACCAATGATGTTTAATTTTGGTAATAAGCTCTACTGGCATCACGGTAATTGGTGCAGTTTAAATAGTTGTCAAATATGCTTTTATATGAATATTACGTATTTTTGTGTAAATTTGGTGCATATTGCATATCTGTATTTTACCAGATTTCTTTTCTTCACGTATATTTTGCAAATGAAACAAAATGATTGATACTTGTATTATCATCAGACACAGTGCTCCAGGTAATATTTGAGATCTCTAGAGGCTCGGAAAGCTGGCTGTAATGTGGCGACCAATTTTGTTTACAAAGCTCAGGAATTGAATGAGAAGAGTCTTATCACCATGCACAAATCTCTTTTTGAGATTAGTCAGTTGTGAAATGAAAATGTTTTTGATTCAACACTGATTCTCATTGACGATAAATTGTTAAGAAACGATAGAAAGTTTCATTGTCATTAGGCGCTAAGCTCCAGTAGAGATTTTAGTAATCCAGCTAATCGGAAAGTTGTCAAAATATTGATTGCAAGTGTCCATCCTCAGAGAAAGGATTTTTTTAAATAAAAACATAGCAATAAAATAATAAAAACAGTATATTGAATGCTATCATGTTTCTATCAATACAAATTTTTAAGTGCTTATTCTGAGTGGAGAGTATTATTAAAATACTATTATTTTGAAAATAATAAACATATAGACTCCAAAATGATGTAAGCAGCCGTGTTTTTGCTTATCTTTTCTACTTTTAATTTAAAACTCATAATTAAGAAAATAAGTAATTCCTAATGATTATTTGCATTTATAAATATTCATTTTTAATACAATTTAGTACACATTTAATACATAATGCATTATTTTGAAAATTATAAACATGTAAAGTAAAAAATAGAGAATGTAGCCATTTTGTTTGCTTATCTTTTCTACTTTTCATTTAAAACTTAAGTTAAACAAATAAATAAGTCACAGTACTTACTTGCTTGCTTGCATTTAAAAATATTGATTGTTTCCCTATTTTTTTAAAAAGAAAAGTAAGAAGTACATATTTACATATTCGCTGACATCATTTCTGTGTGAAGTTCAGATATTTATTCATATATTTTTTTAGATTTATCACCTTCCTTTTTAATTTTGATAAATATTTTAATCACATTCCTTTTATTTCAGTAAAATAGTTCTTTTTTTAAAATTATATTTATTTTCCATATTTACAGAAATAGCATGAGAAAAAACATATATTTTTCTTTTTAAGTAGATTTTTCTATGTACTTTTATAGTAAAACAAATACTGAAACAATGTAAAATAAATAGCTATTTTTACTTTATATGATATTTCCATATTTTTGGAAAGAATTTTAAGTCTATTTCGCGAAACTTATTTATTCTTCATTATATATTTAGATTTGACCCTGAATAAATATTTGTTTAATTCTCTGTTTTTAAATTATATTTATATTAGCAAAGAGGAATATCATTTGTTATTAGTTAACAAATGCTGGTATTCCTAGAACAATAATTTTTCAAACAGTGGCAAATAAAATCGTTTCAGTAAATGTAATTAAGGATTTTGACGTATTTTTGGAAGAATAAGTTTAAGTAGTTTTTATTTATACTCAGTAATAGTTATCTAATCACATTTTTATATAAGTTTTTATCAATGAATTAAAAAACTGATGATTGTATTTCATTTTTGAATACATAAAATAGAAAATCATTGTTTCTTATTATCTTTTAAAAATTATAATAATTTATGTCAAATTTTTGAAAACTTATTTTTATTTTAAATTTTCTCCCCAGATGCACCATCTATGGTCAGGAATTTGCCTCTTGAACACCCATACGTCACACCCGTTTGTAGGCCGTCATCCATCCATGTAATTCGTCCAGATCGTAACTTTGACCCGAAGCAGAGGACGATCGATCTCCAATTCAGTGCCCCCAGAGGTATAATTTGTTATAGGACCATGGAGGACTTTGTGACCCGACAGATTTAACATGCACCAGTCACCATTTACTACACGGGGAATCTCGGGGTGGTTGGATTCGAGCACCAGCTTTCACTAACAGGTGTCCAGCGCTCTGCCAATCAGGCTATTCCGGCCCCAATTCTGGTTAATAAAACCAAAATATGCGATATTTAAAATATTCATTTGCTGATTTTTTCATTCCTCATAAGGTAACGGTTTACCGGAAATTCTGTTACATAAAATTGCAGTTCTTTTTTCTCCACATTTAGTAAAAAAATTGAAAACTGAAGTAAATTCAAATTTAACCGAATAAATATGTTTCATGCCATGCTCTCATGTATTGTGATAAAATCACCAAATGTTTTTCACTTTAATCAAATTACCAAATCTTATCCAATATATAGGCAGTATTTGATCGTTCATTTTCATAAGTAATGCGATCATAACTAATGCGATGCAGAGAAAGTTAACATGGTGCTTACATTGAGTCAGAAACATGGTAAATCTCACTATATTCTGGCAGTTTTGAGTATACTTTGTTTCTTTTCTGTGGAGTTCTAAGATTGGAGTGCTCACGCTAATCACAAAAAACGATCGACAATTCAATAGAAAAATTCCACTCTCACAGACGTCATTCTGCGGTGAATATTAATGCTCACATAGTCACTGTGATAAATGTTTTATATTTTTGCTTTAATACTGATTAATCTGTCATAGGGTGGGTAATATCCTGACTTGTATAAAACAGGAGAGTGATGCGTTTTATTATAAACGGAAGATTGACTAGAGATTGGAAAATATTTAGATAGGAAGTTTTTTTAACTTTTATCATAGCTCACTTTTATGCTACTTTTCAGTTTGCACTTAAGTTACTGTTATACTAAAATCTGGAATACTACCTATTTTGAAGTTATACTTCTTATGCGACTTCCAACAAGGTTGCGTTAAACGTTTAACGCTACATTTTTATTGGCCGGGAAATCACGTGGTAGGATCCAGTTTTCCCTCATTCATTTCCATATTGTTTTGGTTCTCACTAGCATAAAAATAATAAAAGTCATAAAAGTATTGTTTTTCTATAAATATTTTTTTAGTTTGTTTTGATACACATACAATTTAATAGGGTAGTATTTTTTATTTTCAAATTTCCCTCATTCATTTCCATATTGTTTTGGTTCGCACTAGCATAAAAATAATAAAAGTCATAAAAGTATTGTTTTCTGTAAATATTTTTTTAGTTTGCTTTGATACACATATAATTTAATAGGGTAGTATTTTTTATTTTCAAATTTAGTGGATAACAATTGTAAAAAATGAGTGAAAGCAATCCCACGGACAATGCGACGGATTTAAGGTTATGTCAATTGATTGTTTCTCTTTTGAAATTACATTATGACGCATTCACATACATTATTAATACAAATACATTTTCCAGGGCGAGACGATGAGGCAACCACAAGCACTTCCACTGGTTCAAGAGGTCCACGAGGGAAAAATGCACAATATTACCGTGATTACAGAGCACGGAAGCGAGCGGAGCAGGAAAAAGAGTCGTTGAATAGAACTTGCGATTCTTCTACGACTGCTGATTCTTCCACAATTAACGTCGCAGATTGCGCAGTTTAACTTCTTCCGCGCGGAGGGACTCCACGCACTATTTTTTTAAAGTACTTTCTCATTATTTATTTATTTTCATTATCGTTGGCGTCCTCACTCTAACATCCTCATTTCGTTTCGAAAAGTATGAAAAGTAGTTTTAACAAAATAACACAACGCTGACCGCGAGAAGTGCGTGATCCTTGCTGCTAGAGATCAAGATAACAGCAGGTCAAGAAAAGCAGACACGCTAATAAACTGAAACATCACTTAAACATGAACAGGAACAAAAGCAGCATCCTGACATCAAAAAGCAATTCATAAACTCAAAATGAGGATGATCTACAAGACCGCAACGATGAAGAGACATAAGCAAATAATAAGCACTGGAAATAATAAGCACGCGAGTACAGATGAGACCTCTATTAATGCTAAAAAATTTACATACAATTAGATGTCTAATAGTAACGATTGAAATCACTGTTAAAGATAAATATATATGCTAATCTATAGTTATGACGTATGTACCGCAGCAGATTTATCGTTATGGCATGGTTCCCAGCAGATCACCGAAGTCAAGCATCACTAGCCGTGGGTGGGTGACCTCTTTGATCAGCCCGCGAAGCTACCGAGGGTATATGATATTGGTCTTCGTTCAACTGTTAAATCGTAAAAGTCGTCGGGCTACCCAAGCGAGAGAGCCACCCCCTCGGCAGAGGATCAAAATTAGGATGGTATGTCTTCCGATCATCCTCAAGGATGTTTCCCAGACCATCGCCAATAGGCCGTTGTGAAGCTCTAGTGCAACCCAAATAAGCTACTACTACTTAATTATGACGTAAAAAGACGCAGCAACCGGTAACTCCGGCAGTTCGTGGTAAATAACGTGCTCACTAAAACAGGTGTAAACAAAGTCTAAGTGTTTAAAAAACGTCAGACTTTAGTTACTGACGTTCGTTGATTGACGTAATTGACAAATGGTCAATCGACGGAACGTTACACATCTCGAATTATTTTCGTTTTTTTCATTTACCTTCCTTATCAGCAAAATCAAAATTTAGAATTGTTGCTTCGAAAGACTGAAGTTTAGAACTGTGCAATTATCGAAATTCTTTGAATTATTTTTAAAATACTGTATATAAAAAGAATGTATATAAAATGTGTAAGAAGTATTGCATCTTATGTGAATCCAATGTATATAAAAGATAATACCCCTTTAAAGAGAAACATCCTCAGGCATGTTTACCAGGCCGTCGCCAATAGCCCATTGTGTAGCTCTAGCACGATGTAAATAAACTACTACTAAATTAGGACGTAACAATGCGATATGACGTAGCAACAGATGATTCCGTCTCCTGGTAGTAAGACGCACATTCACTCAAAACAAATAAAAAACTAAGCCCAAATGTTAAAAAAAAGTCAGAATTTAGTAACATCCGTAGATTGGCGCAATTGGTCAATTGGCGTGAAGCTACATATTTTTTTTTGGTCCTTCCATTCACCTTCCTTTTTGAAATCAAAATTTTAAAATTGTTATTTCCAAGCACCAAAATTCAGAATTTGGAAAATATCGAAATTCTTTGAATTATTTTTAAAAAATAAATTCATGAGAAGTATTGAATCTTATGCAAATCTAATATATATAAAATGTGATACAGTATTTATATTACGCTATTTAATTTATTTACCATTTAAATAAAGCTATATTAAAATACTGCAACATTGAATTAGAGCGCGGAGCGAACCTTGATCTTGAAGCAATCCGAAAGAAACTGCGAATCTGCTCAGAGGGTGGAAAATATTTTAAATTACATAAAACAGAATTTAAAAAATTCAAAATCTATGTATAAAATAAATGTAAAATAAGCCTTTTCACAACGAATTTTAATTAATAATAGCTGCAGAATTGAACTGATAACACAACACTTCAAACGAAAATTGAATTCAAACTTTCATTAACTAGATCGTACATTTGATAGTTAATTCTAAAAGAAAATATTGAACTCAGACAGACATAAAAAAATTGTTTGCATTTATAATTCAAAGAATACTCGGAGAGTTTTCTATCAGGCTTTAGCCTTAACATAAATTCTTTCATCATTTGTGACTGGTAAAAATAATCTTTTAAAGGGGAAAGAATGCCAATGTCAAAGCAATTTTTGAAAGAAATTCGAAGCAAACATTAGGAATGACAATCGAAATGTGATTAAGTATTCTTATTCTGGCAAGGATGTATTGTTCTAAAAAAATTCATCTATCACTATTTTAAAGAGTACCGTAAGAAACGTCATTTTAAAATACAAGCGCATTTTCATTTAAAGAAGGTGAGAGAATGAAGTAACATATTTTGTTTTTTGAAAATAAAATATTATTATTTTTTGGTTCAATTTACTATAACTGCATGCTTATTTTAAACTTAAACAACACTTAAAATGCTTGAAAGCATTACAAATCTGTCATTTGAATATGCGCAAGACTAATTAATCTTCGACTAATTATTTTAAAACAGATACTTTTTCTCGGGACAACTAATTAGCAATTAACAAATCGTAAAAGAGCTTGTATCTAAGAGAAAAAGGAGGTGAAAAAATATTTTTTCCTTGCTTAAAATCATAAATTTTTATTGCTTTATAAAATAAAATAAATGCAGGTTATTCGAAGTTTTTAAATCTTACTATATTATTAAATATTTTGTCCCTTTTCACGAATATAAATATCCTAAACAAATTTTCAAATTGATGGTTTAATATTTTATAATTAAAATTATAAGTGTATTGTCTAATTGTCACTTTTTAGAAGTGTTTTTTAACGATGGGGTATGAGCCCACATGAATTATTTCTTAAACATAAATTTGACTAATATATATATGTTACAGGCAAAGAATGAAACGCCGGCATTATATAGAATGCCTAGGCATTCTATATAATGCCGGACGTTTTTAGGCAAAGTATGAAATATGAGAAGCATTATACATACTTTTCATAGGCATTGTATATAATGCCTAGGCATTCTATAGAATGACAAATACTATTTTTACAAAGTATGAAATAAACGTCCTGATGATGTTATTATGTAAATGATGTGCATGTTATTGTGAATGACAGAAACGGCGGTTGGTGACTTTCACCGGTGAATGTTGACAATCACATAGTCGCTTTGGTGAATGCCCGAAATATTTATTACATTCGATTTGATATTAATTTATTCGTGGATATAATAACATTTATTCGATATTTTAATACTTACTGACGATAGATTAGAAGAAACATCAGTGTTTGGAGTATCGGGCAAATGTATACCGGGCAGTGGCACTGAACCTTAAAAGAACATCAGTGTAGGGTCTACCGGGCAAATGTATACCGGGCAGTGGCACTTAACTAGCCCTAGTATATATTTCGGACATTTACCAAAGGTCTAGTCAAGTGCCATTGGCCGGTATACAGTTGCCCGGTATACCCTACACAGATGTTTTTTTTAAAGGTCAAGTGCCACTGCCCGGTTTACCCTACACATATGTTTTTCTTAGAAGGTCAAGTGCCACTGTCCGGTATACCCTACACTGATGTTTTTTTAAGGTCAAGTGCCATAACCCGGTATAGATGTGCCCGGTATACCCTACACTTATATTTCTTCTAACCTATCGTCAGTAAGTATTAAAATATCGTATAAATGTAATTATATCCACGAATAAATTAATATCAAATCGAATGTAATAAATATTTCGGGCATTCACCAAAGCGACTATGTGATTGTCAACATTCACCGGTGAAAGTCACCAACCACCGTTTCTGTCATTCACAATAACATGCACATCATTTACATAATAACATCATCAGGACGTTTATTTCATACTTTGCCGGTTTCTCATTTGGCATTCTACAGAATGTCTAGGCAATGTTTGAAATATAAATCATTTCATGCTTTGCCGGCTATTTTTAGGCATTCTATAGAATGCCTAGGCATTCTATAGAATACCGGAGTTCATACTTTGCCGGTAACATATATAATATTTTTCCGCATAATTTCGAATAAAATATTTGTCCACATAATTTTGATATTTATTATTCAATCATTAATTTGATTAAAATATTTTATTGGCATAAACTTGATTCGATGTATTTTGTTTAACATAAATGTATCAAATTATTTTTTGGTGTAAGTTTGACCTAACTAATTTTTCAACATAAAACTTGACATGAATATTTTTAAATACTTTTTTTGTTGTTTAAAACAAGAAAAAGTGCGACTTCAAAATGTAAGATTTTCAAATAACTGGAAAAAAAGAGAAGCTTTATTTAGTTATATATTAATTGAAATTCAGCAAATATTTCAGTAAATAAAAAGATAGCGAAAAAATATTTTCTCTTAAAATCTCACATTATTTTAGATTTAAATTATACACAATTTTAAAATTTTGTTTCACGCTTTAAAAATTTTGCGATCTATATGAATTTATCCAATTAAATAAAACCTTTCGGGGCAAAAGTTTTTAAATTAGTTTTCAGTTTATTTGATAACATTTTTAGGTATATTACAAAATATTATTGAAAAACTTCGACTTAAATTGGTTAATAATTATTTATTAATTAATGATTAAGTAAATTTAAATCTTAGCATTAAAATTTTAAAATTGAAGTCTATAATACGCCTGCTCTATTCTATTATTACTCTGTCATTATCTCTCAGCAGTAGGATTACTCTGTATCGTCTAGAAAACAATTGTAACTTGCAATAGTTTCAGACACAAAGCTGTGGTCAAAATTTTACCACTCTAGACAGTCGGGAAATTATAGAAATTTTATGTAAATTTGGCAATCAAATGGCTTTATAAATTCTTCTTTTAGCTGTCAGAAAATGTTTGAAATTTATAATGTCACCCAGCGGAAAGCCGTGATTCTTGCCATTAGAAAAAAAATTCCAGATTGATATATATTTTTTTGACTCACTTAATCTAGTTAGTAGGAAAGCGGTCAAAAGTTTTATTGACGATAAATTTCCTTTATCGCCAATATGATGAGTATTCTGCTTGAAGTGGTCAAAAAAATTTTGAAACTATTCACAGATCTGCTGTGGAGTTTCAAAAACTTAGACTGTAAAAATTACTAGCATTTTGACCGGGTGCATCATCTGTTAAATCAATTTCACGGCAAAATCCCTTTTACCACAAAATACGTAAAATCCATTTTACCGTTCATCCGTAAAATTTATTTAAAACCGTAAAATCCATTTGAAACCATAAAATATTAGACCATAATTTTCGCAGTAATATATATTGAATTAGAGTAATTCAGTGATTTTACGATAACTATTACTGTAAAAAGGTTTTTCTTCGCCAATGCCCACCTGGTATGACATTTCGTCAAGTCAGACGTAGTAAGGCAGATTTATCAGCCACTCTTTCAAGGGCACCATATTAGGTGGGCCAATGCTACTCCTTCAGTAAGGGCAGACATTACAGAGCATGAAAAAACATCCATGTCTCGTCCGGGATTCGAACCCAGAACCTTTCTGATGCAAGGCCAGTTCCCTGACTCCTACATAGTCAGGTCTGCTTACCGTCAAGAGTACGGTCTTTCATATTTTTTGCTCCGTAGCGTGTTCCAGAAAAAAATGGATCTTACGGAAAGAAGTTACTTTTCACCTTAATTTGATTCGGAATTTTTTACTATGTCAGTAGTCAGAAAGTGGGCGAAAATTTCATTAAAAAATTCAATTCTCATAGACACAAAAATGAATTGAGTCAATAAAAATGCAGTAAAATAAAAAGAAATATGAATTATTTTTTATAAAACTGATCAAAGATTCTTAAGAAATATATATTTTAAGTATTTTGAATGAATATTTGTTCTCGGAAAAAGATATCGAGGCATAATTATTTACCCTCTTATCCGATGACTTGATCGTTTTTATTCGAAGTTTATTTTCAATAACTCGCGTTATTTTTCTTAAACCCTACATATACATCTGATATTTTTTAAAGAAGATTTTTATTGATTTCTTATTACGAATCTTTGCTTAGAATCAAAACCTAATCTTTTTTACATGGAAGATCACTCCTTTCACCAAAGGGAATGCTTTGTTCGCGTCTTAGGAAAATTCACCTTTGGTAAATCATTTGATAAAAAAGATGACTTCAAATCTGTCAGATGAAATCCGACGTTAATAATAGGATCCTCGCCCTCCTGCGAGTCTTATTTTTATCGATATCTATTCTTCTATAGGTTGGGAGAGATTATTCTAAGACAGTTCTTACTGAAATTTTTATATTTTTTTATAGCATTCTGAGCTTTTATGTTCCCTCTTTCCAATTCTATTTTTTTGAGATTTTTTTTGTTAGATTATCCGGTTGGATTCTTACGAGGGAAAGATTGAACTATGAGGAATAGATAGTATTATAAATCACATAAATATTATTATCTAGTTTCTGATTTATTAAAACACAGTTTTTGCTTAAGTTGTCGTTTATAGTTAGACGGAATTTCGAAATTTTTAACTGGGAATTATTGTTATTTCTTTTTAATATTAAGAACATTACAAATATTTTTATTTCCTAAATTTAGTTCCTGATTTCAGATTTAAAAACATTACGAAATATTTGGAATTTTGTAAGAAAATATGTGAAGACAAAAAAAAATGCTCTAAAAATACTATTTCTTAAGAATTGTATGCGCTTGGAATTTAAATGGGTAGAGTATTAGTTTCTTTTTAAGCTGTAGTGCATAAAATTCAGGATCAAATTACGGTAAAAAGTACCGGCATTCAGGGTGCCGCTATTTTTTACAGTAAAATCCATTTTTAGAGGAACATGTTACGGGACAAAAGAAACTGATTTACTAGAATTTGTTTAGTAATAATCACTGAATCACTCTAATTTAATAAATGTAACTTTAAAAATAACGATATAATATTTTATGGTAAAAATGGATTTTACGGTAAAATGACTTCACGTATCCTAAGTGTCGGTACTTTACACTGAAATTAACTCAAAGCACCTTAAATATGAGTTCGGCACATTTCAGCATAGCAGGCAGTACAAACATTAAAATGTTATGTTTGTTTAAAATTTTATTAATTGATTGAAAACTATATATATATATTGAATACTATATATACTATACTATATATTGAAAACTATATGTACTATACTATATACTATATANTTTATGGATATATATATATATACTATTGCTAAAAAAAACTCCGTCACCAATAATTGGCATGATAGTACGCGGCTCCATTGTACCGTTCAAATTTCTGTAGTCTTTTTAGAAGGGATCCAAAATACAAAAATACAAATTATTATAAAAGTACAAAATTATTTTAAATAAATACTTAACGTCTAACGAATTATTAAACTCTACTTAAACTATCATTTAAGACAACCTAACAAAATGAATTTAAGTAAATTTTTAACGTATAAATAGTTATTTAAAATTACTAATTTAAAATTATTAACATTATTATTATTATTTAAAATTATTAAAATTATTATTATTATTTAAAATTATTAATTATTAAAATTAATAAAATTATTACCTAAATTATTACTTAAGACATCCAAGAAAAATTAATTATTATATATATCCGTTGTGCTGCCAGTTTAGATAGAGAAATATCCGCATTTTTTTGTATTATATAAGAGAAATAGATATGCAGATTATTTCTTAACTTTAAGGATAAGATGTGAATTATTTTATAGTAATTATTTCATAGTAATTATTTTATACAATGAGTCTTATAGGATTGATTGCAGGAATTAATTCACATTGATTTGTTAGTGACACTTCTGGTCAACTTCTTTTTAAGAGTATACTAGTATCAGATATTGTATAGTACATATTTTTTTGCAGTTATATTTTGCTACAAAGCAACATCTTTTATGTACTACAAAGATTTCGGGAGCATAATTTTAAGCAGTTTTAGATAGGATTCAAGCAAAAGCAACTTCTTTGGAGTTAAAGTAATTTCAAGTCATAATCCTACGACTACTAAACTCATACGTGTTCTAATCATTTAAATTCATTGATAAATATTAAAAAAAATAACAGTACACAATTTTTAGTTATATTTCGTTACAAAGCAGCATCTTTTATGTACTACAAAGACTTCGGGAGTATGATTTTAAACAGTTTTAGATAGGATTCAAGCAAAAGCAACTTCTTTGGAGTTAAAGTAATTTCAAGTCGTAATCCTACGACTACTAAACTCATACGTGTTCTAATCATTTAAATTCATTGATAAATATTAAAAAAAAATAACAGTACACAATTTTTAGTTATATTTTGTTACAAAGCAGCATCTTTTATGTACTACAAAGATCTCGGGAGTATGATTTTAAACAGTTTTAGATAGGATTCAAGCAAAAGCAACTTCTTTGGAGTTAAAGTAATTTCAAGTCATAATCCTACGACTACTAAACTCATACGTCTTCTAATCATTTAAATTCATTGATAAATATTAAAAAAAAATAACAGTACACAATTTTTAGTTATATTTTGTTACAAAGCAGCATCTTTTATGTACTACAAAGATCTCGGGAGTATGATTTTAAACAGTTTTAGATAGGATTCAAGCAAANTGACTTCAATTGTTCACATGTGCCCCTATTGGGGGCACATGTGAACATGCCTGGGGCACATATGAACAAGATTAAAAACACAAAGCAATCATCATATTTCAAAGAAAAAAAATCTTTAATATAACAGATATAGATACGCATTATACTGAGGGGGTTGTAGCTTACTATGTGAATTTAAATTGTACAACAGTACTGTCAATAAGAAAATAATTTTTCAGCTGTACAATAATTTATCCGTAATTGGGTTTTTCGCAACTTCATGTTCCACGGGTGTTGTAATGGGCCTTTTTCTTTCTTCTCTAATACTCTTTCATGCTTTTTTTCTATGTTTTCATTTGTAGCTTTAGCAATTCTATTTTCTCAGGTGTATCAGTTAATATGCGTGATGCGCGATCAATCATTTAATAAAAAAAAATTTTTTTAAAGGAAAAATTCATAAATTAATTATGGGAAATTAAATAATAATAATTTTAAATGCATACATATTTTTTGAACTTATAATATCATGAGGATAATAACCTTAATACTATGTAGGGGCACTTGTGAACTGTTCACATCTGCCCCAGATGTTTTGTTCACAAGTGCCCCATCATCCTTCTTAAACCTAACTTGTAAAATAAAGAATTTTTAATTGAGTAAAAAAAAAGAATAATTGTCATAAACTTACCTGAATGTTCATATAATGGTCTGCAATAGTTAATTTTAGTTTATTAGTTGATTTATACTATGCTTTCACTTAAAGAAGCGAGTGATTATAATATATACAACACCAGCTGATATAAAGAAATTGTCAGAATAGAACAACAAAATGTCTCATTGTTCCGAAAGTTTTTCAGAGAGGTAGGACTAGTACTGCCATCAATTGAAAATTTTCGAGATTTTTTATTTCAAACCATAATGGTAAAACATACCATGTTCACTTGTGCCCCCTGTTCACATGTGCCCCCCTCTCCCCTACATATTTTTTTGCAGTTATATTTTGCTACAAAGCCACATCTTTTATGTACTACAAAGATTTCGGGAGCATAATTTTAAACAGTTTTAGATAGGATTCAAGCAAAAGCAACTTCTTTCGAGTTAAAGTAATTTCAAGTCATAATCCTACGACTACTAAACTCATACGTGTTCTAATCATTTAAATTCATTGATAAATATTAAAAAAAAAATAACAGTACACAATTTTTACAGTTATATTTTGTTACAAAGCAGCATCTTTTATGTACTACAAAGATTTCGGGAGTATGATTTTAAACAGTTTTAGATAGGATTCAAGCAATGGCAACTTCTTCGGAGCTAAAGCAATTTCAAGTCATAATCCTTCGAGACAGAAGTTTTTATTTTTACAGAAAATTCGACATTTCAACGGGACTCTAGTATTAGAGAAGATTATAAAGAAACGAAACATCGACTGGAATTTTCTACCCTTTCTTTGATAAAAATATTTTCACTCCCTTTAAAATGTAATTTGTAGTCGGACTTCAAAGGAAGCTGCTTAGATTTTCTCTCACTTTCAAAAAGTTTGCGACAAATATATGAGTTTCTATGTTTGAAAGCTTTACGAATCATCACATATTTTTATTTTTTTCGAAGACATGTATTTTTATATTAGACTTTTTTGTGACCTCAAGCTACTTTTCTTGTCTATTTCTGACTGAAATGTTTTCAATGTCTTTGTCAAAAAATTTCAGATTCAACATTTTGACGAATTTTGATATTTCTTTTTTAAAAATGTTTGATAAACGGATTTAGCAGGAATGATTTTACAGATATATATTTCTGTATTTTATTTCTTTGATTTTTTGCTAAGAGAATATATAAATTTTCAAACTATTACCGACGAAGAAAATAAAAGTTTTATTTGACAAATAATTTTATAAAATAAAAAAATTAAAACTGGAGTTATTTCCGAATAAAATAGGATAGACATTGCAAAGATTAATTACTTGTAATGTGAATTTATTTTTAATTTCTTATCTCATGTGAGAATTTCGTGTTCATTTTTATGTATACAGCTCGGAAAAAAGGTATCACGCTAAATAATTTTCGTTCTAATAATCAGATTTTCACGTACTAAGTATCAATCCTTAATGGTTTCAGAGTTTGACTCCAAATAATTAGTTAATTAATTTGTGCTAACTATTGATTAAGTTATGAAATCAGGCAGAAACATACTTTCTCTGAATAAACATATAATTTTTTTAATATACAATTTGGATTCCTTACCCTCAAAATGGGGGATAGATAAAAATTGGAACATATATATATATATATATAT
>NC_092211.1:52082526-52115377 GCF_043381705.1 Parasteatoda tepidariorum
TTATATATATATATATTTGGGGATAGTTCTGAAATAGGCCAAACAATATCAGCTCTGCATGCAGATGGAGTAATTTAAAATAATCATAAACTGGTATCGTGAATATTAAGAAAGCAATAACTTGTCTTTATTCGTTGCTAAGGTACCAAGTAGAGACAAAACAAAAAAGAATGAACGTTGAGAATAAAAGAGAAAATTGTCCTTCAAAGTCCTGTGTTAACTCTTAACTTATTAGTAGTTAAAAGAAAAAACATCTCGAAGTTTCAAGGCAACAGACATTTTTTGAGCCGAGTTTTGACCAAAAAGCAAAGATTGTTTTCTGTTTTTTCTCGTTCGGCAATAAAATTTGAATCGATCAGTATATTATTTTTGATTTTCCAAGATTTTAGAGTGTTTGATCGCATGCAATTTTTATATATTATTATTTGTATTTTTTTGCGTTGATTTATATGAAGATTTTATTCAAAAATTAAATTTACATAAATTGTTATAATTATATGCAAAGTTGTTACTCATTTTCGCTTATTGGATCACATCTTCTAGGAAAGGAAGTTGAAAGAGAAAAAAAAATTGATCCCCCCAAAAAAAATTTCGAGCTCCTGGAAGAAGCTATAGATATAATGCACATTCACATGGTTTTATCGCTCAAAAATAGGAGCTTATTTATATGACTTTCAGGCGTTAATGGCTCATGACGTGACTGAAACATGCCAACTTTTATTACCATACTCGTATTTTTTTTGAAACTAATGAAGTTTTTATCTTTTATTTTGGGATTATTCATTTAGTAATACAGTAAATTTATTTAAAATACACTTCACAAGACATTAAAATAAGTTTTTCCATTGGATAATGGCATTTGCTAGCAGATTGAAAAAATGATAATAAGTAGTCACAACTTTATAAAACATCAATTCAGTAGAAGTTCTTTTACTGCTAGCACTAAAAGTACTTTAAGGGACGTCAAAAAATCCATTTACAATTCGAATTTCGAAAGTCGAATGAGACGATGGAATGTCCCCTAGCCCAGGGAATAAAAATGAAATAGTTACAGAAACAATTATTTTAAACAGCCTAACGTCTCAGCCTTATTTGAAATTGTTTGAACTGTTTATTTATTGATTATAAAATTTTTTCTTGATGTAATTTAGGGTATACTTTAGGCGTACTTCGATAGCTTTTTTTGCACCTTAATTTTTTCATGTTTGTTTTATTTTATTTTATAATCATTGTTGAACTGCCGACCCTATGTTTTGTGCTTAGGAACACTAATGTTTAAATCAGTAGCCCTGTAATTTTAAACCCAATCCAGAAAACAAGGGAACTCCTGGATCAAGTATTGGGAGAAATTTGCCTTTGTGGAGGAACTGTTTTGATGAAACTTACCCGCATTTGCTTTACATTGAGAGGAAAAACACGTAAACCTCTCATGGTTACCCTGACGGTAAGGGAAATCTAACCTATGATCCATGTACCACTGAGGGTATTTAACGTTAGCACTGTGGTCAGTGCTAGCCGGGAGCAGAATTTGAATCGGCCAATCATCGCTGAGATTCGAACCCAGTTTACCTCATTGGAAGGCGAACGCCATATCCCTTGAACCACCTCGACTCCTTCATATTTGTTTCAAATTATTTAAGCTTCATGATTTCATGCACCTAAAATATAATGATAAAATGGGCTTTTCAAAGCCTTTCCTCATCTTCGATGCCGCTATTAACAAAATACTAGAATAAGTTTAAATAAATAATAATAGTTAAATTGTTTTTCGTTTTAGCTTGCAAGCAATGAAATGTTTTCTTCAAACAAATTTTAATTTTGGATGAACGAAATTAATCAAACTTTTAATATGAGTTTTAGCATTCTTATCAAATATAAGAAAAATATGCAGTCATAATTTCTGTAAAAAGTTTGTTAACTGCGTAATTTTCTTTTAAAATCAAAATAGATTCAAAATTTGCCTGTATTTTTATCACATATTTCAAATCTACACACATTTTAGAATTAAAATATTTAAACATTTTTGTAAAAAAGCTTTTTTTTAATCAAGTATAGAATTAGATCATAAAAAAGTTTTTAAAAAAATGGTATTTGGAGAATAATCATATAAAAGCAATTTTAAAAACATCCTCTTTTTTTGAAACAGCAACTTTCTTAAAGTTAGTAATGTAATAAGTTTCAAGGTCGAAGTAAAGTAGTTTGAATTTGTTCATTAAAAAAAATGAGGTCAACTGTCTGATTTTTTTTAGTTGCACTAATATATATTTACCGTCATGTGGGGCTACTTTGTGCAGCGGGGGCTACTTCGTGCAAATTCGAATTTTGCACTTTTCAAGTGCTGCTATTCAGCATTATGTTTTTTTTTCACGTTAAAAATGTGTGGAATTTAAAGATAGAAGTCTCCTCTATTACTACAAACATTTTTTCGAATTTTAAAACAATCTCAGAGTGTGTTTTGTTTATCCAATGTCAACAACTTTCCGAGAACGTCGGACGTCGAAAAGTGTGCATGGAAACTTTTGCTGTGAAATGCAAAGACGTTGATAAAACAATTGTCGTTAGTGCAAATTTTTTTACTTATTATGTTAATAAACAATTATATCATGTTAGCGTTAAAAAAATTTGAAAATTAGTAACAAATAAAAGGAAAATGAAAAAAAAATGCACTGTGTGGCTACTTTGTGCAAAGTTTCATTCTTTTTTTTTCGACAGAAAAATGGTCGGACGTTATAAAAAAAATACATGGAACGAGAAACTACAGCGATTACACTTTAGAAAGGCAGCAACAATGTTTGCAAGCTGTTGCTGGTGGTATGTCGATTGCAGAAGCTTCTCGAAGTACAAAATCTCACGGAAATACTATCTTTAATAAAATTCACAAGAAACACGTGAAACTTGCTGGTAAACTATTATTTTTCTTCTGCAAAGATTTTTCTAATTAATTAATCAAATGATTTAAAACATAAAAATATCTTTTATAGGACATCAGGTGATTTTGATAGAAACTGAAGAGCAAGTTCCGTCATGTTCATTCAAGCATGTTATGTTCAAATTTATCAATATTATAAATGTTAATGAATATGTAATTATTATTATTTTTAAAATTTCATCCATTTCAATATTCAAAAATGTATATGGTTTCCTTTTGTTCAAACTCAAATGTTTTGAAATAAACATTCTTTTGAGGAAAAAATTCCTTATAAAAAATGGTTTTTTCAACGCTTAAAATTATTTTCAAACTAATATCTTTACATATCTTGATGTTTTTGTCATTAAAACTGTCAGCAATTAACTTTTTTAACAATTTCATATAAATATTTTACTAAAAACATGATTATTAAACTGAATTCCTATCGCTGCAGAAAGTAGCCCCACTTGGGGGCTACTTTGTGCAAGGTATGTTTTGACTTATTATTTGTAAATATTACATACAAATAATGCTAATATTGATCAAATTCACTCGTCTGAGGCTAGTAATGAATATAATATCGATAGATTTTACTTAAGTTTGAATTAATGCAGTTTTTTTACATGTCAAAGTTCAAAAACTGCGAAATCCTGCACAAAGTAGCCCTACATGACGGTACTTTTCATAACTCAAACAAAAAAGAAACAGTAAAATAAATAAGTAAATAATTAGCGCCTGCTCAGTCTCTCAAAAAAAGGGTACACTTAATACAATCAGCAGACGTTTTACACCAAGTAATTATAAAATGAAAAAATTTTCTTAGTTTTTTAGCAAGATTTATTTCTTAGCTAGCTAGCCATTATTCTAAGACTTTATTTAAAAAAAAATTTAATCGTGCGGTAATGTTTAGATTTAAGAAAAACCTAAACTAAAGCACTAACAAAAATAAAGCAAAATAGGTTTGTAAAGCAAAATAAACTATATTTAACTTTATCACACCGTAATATATAGCTGATATTTTGGCTCAAAGTTGAATCAGTTTTTTAGAGATACAGTAATTTCTTTATGTTATATTTGTTTTGGTTTTGCATTACATAAAGTTTGCTTTTTAGGCAAAAAGACAAGATTCCTCAGAATGTTCGAATCCGGAAATATCTGGTTGATTTTTATGTTATTCTGGATTCACACTAAGCATAATTCACACCTAAAATACCCCAAGCGGTCAACGGATAATGGGCAAGAACCCAATTTTTGTCAAGCTAAACCGTGGAGAAAATTTGTGAATAATGTTCTAATTTGTGAATAATGTAAATAATGTTCTTGATGAAAATGCGTTTTAGATGAAGGGGAGTTAATTTTGATACTTGATTCAAGGGTTTCATTGTCTCCTGGGTTGGCTTCAAATTTACGAATTCAGTCTACGAAGCTGACATAGCCGCATATTCGATATCAGTGGACTGTTCAAAGCAGTTTATAAAATAAAATACAATATTAGTTAAAAAAAATGTTTTTTTTTTAACTTTCTTCAAAGTTTGAAATAAGTTAATAACAGTTGGTTTTTTTTAAACGATAACATATATTTTTTTGTTAAAAATTTGCATTGCTTGTTTTTGCAAATAGTATTTTTTTAAAAGTATTCCGTAAGTTTTAACTTCTTTCAACTTATTTTATGAATTCAGTATACTTGCAGCTTATGCGCAGCAAATAAAACTTATTAATTTTCTTAATTTTCTTCTTATTCTTTTGCGTTTATTGTACTATATTTTAAGCTTCATGATTTCATGCACCTAAAATATAATGATAAAATGGGCTTTTCAAAGCCTTTCCTCATCTTCGATGCCGCTATTAACAAAATACTAGAATAAGTTTAAATAAATAATNTATATACGAAAAGAAAAGAGGAACAGTAAGTTCTCTGCTCAGATTCCAATATCACCCTCAATGATGTTTTAAAATAATATCATTTGTGTAAAACTTTTCAACAAAAATTAATTTCGAGCATTAATTATTTTTAGTGATATTTTTTGTAATACAAATATTATACAGTGATATACCATTACAACTTTTCTCAAAAATGCACTTTTATTAACTGGCAATATCGAAGTTGTAAAAGTTATATAAAAAATAGTTAGGTAAAATTTATTTTGCAAAGTTGTCAAAGTTATTTAATAAAATTACGATTCTGCAGCTTCTTTGAAAGAAGTATCAATTGTACTTCACTCGAGATAAAAAAATAAATTATCACTACTAGTACCTATTTTATAGCATTTAGCACAAGTAAAGAAGAAATCACTTTCTAACACCCACTAAACATCGATTGCAGCTTCTCGCAAATTTATTTCTAAAATGCTTCTCAAACTTCTTTTCAGCTCGTAAAAGTCTCGCTTACATTTCTAGCTCTTTTGAAATGTTTATTTTCTCACTTTAAACGGTAAGTATTTGTCGTCAAACACTAAAACTTGAATGCCAGAAGATGCTGAAAGTCTTCATTCTTAAGTGACATGTTGATGTTTAGAAAAGCTCTTATATGACAATAGAGCAATCCAGAAAGCTTTTGTGCTTTACTATTCCCTTTCAAAATGCTTTCTCCTAACTATAGTACGAATAAAATCAATATTTAGAAAGGTTTTTAAAAACAGCCTGATGAAGGAAGGCGTCTGAAACCTGAACTTTATAAATATTAATGATATTTCAAAACAGAATGTAATCTGTGCTTTTTCTCTTTTTAAACCTGTTTTTAGATATATTTCGAACAATACTTTAGACGGCTGCAGGATTTGAAATCGTGCGTAAAATACCTGAAATAGGAGATGAAAAAAATATTCAAAATAACTCAGAAAAGTTATGAATAATTGATGATTGATAAATAAGTAATTGTCAAAATAATTGATGATTTCCATGAACCACATTGATATTTATATAGATAATAAGCGGTTTTTATGTATTTTGCTGTTCCGGAAACTTGTAAATAACCCATCTGGAAGTAATAATAAGGAACAGGTTCATGGAAAAATATCAACAATGGAAAATGTGCGCTTTATTGCTACCTTACTCCGAACCAATCATTTGTAATCTATTTGTCCTGCTTTAATTAAACAGATGAATTTTTTTGTTTGAAATTTTTTTAACAAATTTTAGAAAACTTCATACCGCTGATTTCGAATTTGCAATAGGTTGTCCTCTTGAAACTACAGTGCTTTTAAAAAGGACATTTTTACTTTATTTTTTGCCGAAATGTACAAGTTTAGAAACGCTATATATAATAGGAGTCGCATAAATGATGGAAAAAATTATTAGGAGAGTTAAGGCACATAACCAGCATTAAAATTGCATAGAAACCCACTTCCGAAAATGCAGCCATACGCCGTTAGGGGCACTACCCTAATATGAACTGTTTCTTTGTCTTCTCCAGAACAGATCATTTTATTTTACTAAATCATCGCAATTTTATGTTTCCTTATAATTACTATATTCTAATAAATCATGAACTGCTCAGGATAGACTGTTTTATCATAATTTAATAATTTGTCAACTAGCAATTGCTTTATTAATTAACTGCTTCTTCGTGTGCATCTGAAGAGCTTATAATAAAGATACGCCCCTAACCGCATACGGCTACATTTCCGGGTGCGAGTTCCCATGCAGTTTTATTCATGATGATGTGCCCTTTGTTATATATAATGCTTTTAAACTTGTACATTTCGACAAAAAATACATTGAAAATGTCCTTTAAAAAAATCTGTGGTTTTAGGAGAAAAACGAATTTTATAATTGACTTCCGCACCCCCGAATGATAACAATATCAAACATTTGTATGAATGTAATAAAAAAATTGTTCCTCAGAGTTATGAATGCAAAAATATGAACTTAAATTTTATTTAAAAATTACTTTAAAAGGAAATAAAATAAAATTCACGAAAGGAAATTTATCTGAAAACATCTACTTAAAGTATGCATTTATATTAGAAAAGAAAATACCTCCTGTGAAAAATTCATGAGATAAAAGTCAACGACTAACAAGTTTAATTTTAAAGTAAACCAATTTTTCTTTTAAGATACATTAAAGAATTAAGAAAAAAATCACAATTTTAGCTTCTGAACCTCATTAATTCAAACTGCAGTGTAAACTATGAATTAATCATGTGTTAACATCTTTTTTAAAATTCTTTCATAACTTTGTAATTGTAGTTCCTGTATTCCATTATACAAAATATATCTTATAATTATATATTAACGACATGCATAGCATCTAATTAGATGCTGTTATTCGTTTCGTTTTTTTCTGAAGTGATTATCTATCTATAGAAACGACACGTTTCCCATTAAAAGTTTAGAGAAAAGAAATTAATTATTTTTCTTTAGTTGTTATTAATGATCTCTTTGTTGCTTTTAGAATAATTGATTGGCTCGTTAGATGAAAACTCAAAAGTATTCTAGTTAATTTTTCTTTCAGATTTCTATCATGGCGTTTTGTGTTAAAGTATTAACAAAAGTATTTTTCGAAAATAAATTAGTATATTTTCTTTAATTTATCATATAATTTAATTTTTCAAATGAAATTTGAAGTTATCGAACATTATTCATCTTTTTGCTAATTTATTAGTTAAGATTATTAATCATTATTCAGCTAGTTGTAAGCTTATTAGTCAGAATTATTATCTATGATTATTAAGCCTTCAACAAGGGAAAGGGTAAAACTTTATGCTATGTAGACTAAAGCAAAAAAAAAAAAAAACGTTAAAAAAGCACAAATGAAAGTACATAAATTGAAATACTATAGTTTTAGTTCAATGAACAAGAGGAAGGTACTTGTTTACTTAACTGAAACAATAGTATGTCAAATTATGTACTTTCGTTTGTGCTTTATTCACGTTCTTTCTTACTTTCGTTATTAAACATTATTCAGCCAGTTTTAAGTTTATTAGTCAAGATTATCATCCATGCTTATTAAACATTCAGCAAAGGAAAGCGTAAAACTTTATGCTATGTAGACTACAGCAAAAAAAAAAAAAAAAAAAAAAAAAAAAAAAAAAAAAACGTGAATAAAACGCAAATGAAAGTACATAAATTGACATACTATAGTTTTAGTTCAATGAGCAAGAGGAAGGTACTTGTTTACTTAACTGAAACAATAGCATGTCAAATTATGTACTTTCGTTTGTGCTTTATTCACGTTCTTTCTTACTTTTGTTATTAAACATTATTCAGCTAGTTGTAAGTTTATTAGTCAAAATTATTATCTATGCTTATTAAACATTCAACAAGCGAAAGAGTAAAACTTTATGCTATGTAGACTAAAGCAAAAAGAAAAAAAAACTTGAATAAAGCACAAACGAAAGTACATAAATTGACATACTATAGTTTTAGTTCAATGAGCAAGAGGAAGGTTCTTGTTTATTTAACTGAAACAATAGTATGTCAAATTATGTACTTTCGTTTGTGATTTATTCACGTTGCTTTTTACTTTCGTTATTAAACATTATTCATCTAATGCTAGTTTATTAGTCAAAATTATTATCGAGGATTAAACATTATTCATCCAGTTGTAAGTTTATAAGTCAAGATTATTGTTCAGGATAATTAAACACAATTCTGCAAGTTGAAAGACTATTAGCCAGGATTACTAAACATTGTTCAGTTTGCTGTTGGTTCAGAAATCAAGATTGTTCAACATTACCAGGTAGTTGTTTATTGTTAGTTAGAAGTTTATTAGTCTTGATTATTATTAGTAAGTTTATTTGTCAAGATATTATTCAACTAGTAACAAGTTTATTTGTCAAGTTTATTAGGAAGATATACATTAAGAACAGATTTTTGACGCATTTAAAATGACGCATTTAAAGTCAATTGTATTTTTTCAGAAGAAATTATTAAATGGAAAATGTTTCAAACTATCCTTTTTTAGCAAGCATGGAGTTTTAAAAAATTTTAGTTCAATTTTAAGCATTCTACTTTTATGCTACTTCAATTTCTCATTCTTGTGTTATTGTTATTTTACTATGCTGCGTAGTAAGAACAAGATTTGTTAATTGCGAGCTGGTGTTTAAACATTTTAGATTAAGATTGAAACATTTTAATTTACTTTTTTAGCCCTTCTTTTAAAGTATAATTATCTTTCAACGCAATGCTTCTAACGAAGTACTTATTATTATTTTCTTATATTTTACATCAAGAATTGTTAAAAATTGTCAAAATAAACTTTGAGTTTTTAAAATTGTCGTATTGTGTGGTATTAATACTTCTGCTAAAGTAAGCCATAATTCAGAATAATTAAATTAAAATACACAGAATTTAAACCATTCATTTGATAATTTTTTCAGTTCATATAATAACGGTTTAGCTGAAATTCTGGTTTTCAAAATTACTGATCTTATTACCACACGTTTAGTAAAAAACACGAAACTGAAAAATAAATTTAATTGAATAAATTTCTTTTATGTCATGCCTTAAGGTAACATTATAAAATTAGAAAATTTTACCACATATACCAAATATTATAACACGCATTATACGACCCTATTTTATTGCAATTTTCGCTAAAGCCATCACAGAAGTGCTTCAGTGAAAATTATCGAGCTTTCTGGTGTTTCCATAGAGCCAGAAACACGGTGATAATTTTGTATTAGATGGGGAATTTTACTAGATAACTTTTACTGCAAAAAATGCTTAAATGCCTACTCTAAAACATTTAAATTTCGAGACTAAAATGCAACCAGCTTTTTCAACCCTTATTATTTACGTTTCTAAAATGAAGTCAGAAATGTCTCCGAAGTTTAAAGCATAACAAAACTGTTTTATTTACATCGATAATTGTTACAAACACTATTATGTAAATAGCATGGTGCCATTTATTTATAAAAGAACTAATTAATCTATTTCAAAGAAAAAAAATTCAAATAAATTTATAGGCAAGTACTAATTTGTTATGTTTCGTTTTTTATTGCTTATATATAACGTTGCTGTGCTTTGCTCTGCAACAAATATATACTTAATGTAAACTTATGTTCTTCCAATGATCGTAACGCCATCTATTTGCAAAAACAACATTTGTAAGTTAAGCTGCAGATTTAAAATTGTCAGAACTAATAAGATCACATTATAAACTATTGATTTTTTAAAAACATATAAGAATCCAGTTACTTTTTTGGAAGATAAGCACACTGTTAGAATTTTCATTCTAAAATTATGGAAAAACAATCGGCAGCAGTCTGCTCATTCAGTTAACCGTAAAATTTACGATGAAGAACATTTTTTACCTTTACAGGTTTGAAACTGTTTACAACTTGTATGGTTAAGAAGCGTGAATACAAAACTATACGGGTTTTTTAATCATTTGCAACTATCACAGTTTAAAAGCAGTAAAAAAGAATTTTTTAGAGATAGTTCAATCGCTTTCTGGTGCTGCTATTTATGTGTGAAAAAGACTATCCTATTCTAACAGCCCGGGATCACAACACGGGTCGAGCTGGATACTGTGAATTCTTCATGTGTTGAAGGGAATGGGGGAAATATTGAAATATCAACTCTGCGACTTGACGTTCTGTCGGTCATGACAGATTAGCTCTCTCGGCTGCAATTCGTACCCACATGCCAGGAACTAAGTGGCTTCGTTAGGTGGGTTTAGTTCGTGCAATAAAATTCCGGCTATTTAATCGTATAAGGGGAAAGCAGTTAATAAATGTTTTTTTTTTCATAGTTAACAGTTTGAATACCATCTTATTTACGGTTATTTGTCTGCTTTGTTTGAGTATGGAAAAATAACAATGAAATAAATTGCTATTTAACCATTTTTTTTGGAGAAATTTTCTAACAGTGCAGTTTTACAGCATAAATAGGTAATTTTTTCATTTTATATATGCAAACTCGGGGACAGTGTCCATTAAATTGAGTTAATTTCTAACGATGTTGTAGTTCTCGGGAAAAATACTATTGAATCAACAGAAGCTGAATAAATTAATTGAATAAAGTTTGTATAGCAGGTTTTTTCTCAGAATGACGTAAAATTAAATCCCTTATCAACAGCCATGGTAAAATGCTTTAAGAATATTTTTTAAATCAATACAGAACGTAATGAAATCAATAAGGAGGAGTTCTAAAAAGAAGCTTTAAATTTTTTGTTTGCTTTACTCGGAAAAATAATGAAATATCCTTATTTAACACAAAAATCATTAATGAAAGCAGGGAAAAAATAATCTTGAAACTCTCTAATCCTTAAATATTCTTAGGAAGAAGCGTTTTGACAGTCGTATTTACGTAAAAAATACCTGAATCAGACGATATGTTCATTAATAAGTAAAACAAAAGTGATGAAAAACTATGGTGTAATCAATATCAAAGTTTATGGCAAATATCAAATCGTATTTTAAAACAAAATGTGCATTTTGAAATTCAATTTCTTAAAAATTATTCAACCGATTTTTCTCAAATTTTGTACTTTAAAATGATGTCGAAAACTGTATACCTTACAACTCAAATCTTTTTCGATTATTATTAAATAAAATAATAAAAAAATAAATATTTACTAAATGTTATTTTTTGCATAGAATTATTTTTGCACAAACAAATTTAATAATTGTGTGTTAGAAATTTTCAATTCGCTTAAAGAGCTCTTGAGATAAGTTGAAATACGCAAAAAGTAAAATTAACATTGAGAGTACCAAAAGGACCTGTTTCCCTACCAAAATATTGGGACTATATTTCCCAGATTGTGTTACTTCCTATATCTTTCGAGGACGGAAAGAAGGTATATTTATTCAGAGAAAGTGCGTTTTTGTGTCTGATTTCGTAATTTAAATCATTGTTAGCACTAATTAAGTAACATATTTAAGGTCACCCCTTCGAACCTTTAAGATTAATCCATAGAACGGAGAAATTCAGTCACTAGATCAAAAGTTATTTAGGGTGGCCGTTTTTTTTGCGCAACTATAAGCATAATACTCATTGTTAATTATTTAAATTCAAAGAAATGACAATTGAAAAAATATATTCGTTGTTTTTATTTATTCATGCTGATTTATGTATTTTTAAAAATAATAATCATTAATATAGTAAAAATATATACAATGAATGGATTCTTTATGGGAAATATAGAAATTTAGCAGTGCTGAAAAATAATATGAAAAGTTGTAGTAATGTAAGTGAAAAAAAATTAAATTGAAAGAAAATTAAAATTTGTTTAAGAAATTGCAAATTTGAAATTGCTATTTTGAGAATTTAACAACGTGCTTGTTGATTTAAAAATTTTTTTTTCAGTTGAGTGCACGAAATGAGCAGTTGAAAAGATTTATTTAATAGCCTCAAAATAAAGTTTCTTTTTTATTCGCGTGACTAAACTATTCTCTACCTGCAACTGAAGATACTACTCCCGAAAACAAAAATAAAAATATGCTAAATTTCAGTATAGATGCTGTATTTATTTTAAAAATGAAATAAATACAATAACAATTCAAGCATTAATTTTCTAGTTTTACGTTAAAAATGTTTTATTTGACTAGTTGAAGTCTTGAAAAAACCTTATTTTTAAATCTTTAACTTAATTGGAGGAGTTTGAAGTGGAAAACATTTATTTAGATTTCTAAAACATTTGCTGTACTTATTTGTTAAGATTTCTGGCATTTATGAATTAGGTTAAAATTATTTAAATTACTGTTAATATACAATAAAAGAATTTGGCGTGTACATATAAGAAAAAATCATCACTTTCAGTCAAAGAAAAAAAAATTTCAAAACGAATTTGGACAAATTTCAGGATATTCCTTTGAACTCACAGAGAAAACAATTGCGGTAAAATTGCTGTATTGTATGGTAATGATACTTTCGGTAATGGTACGAAAAAACATAATTCTAGTTAATAAAATCGGAATATACGGTATTTAATAAAGAGGTCATTTAGCAATTTTTTAATTTATATTGCAACAGAACCTGTTCCTACTTTTAGTGGAGTCGATCGCTCAGTCGTAAAGCATCAGACTAAGAAGTCAAAAGTTAGGAATTCGAATCTCGTACGGGCCAAGTTTCCGAAGAATAGTTTTTGTTGAAAAAATATTACAATCCCCTTAATTTTTTTGTTTATGTTTATGCTGCTAACTATTCTATTTCTAGAAATTTTGGATTCTTGAACGCTCTGTTCGAGAAAGACGCTCTGTTTTGACGCTGTTCGACAGTTGTATATGGGTGATTCTCACGAAATATGACAATTCACTGTCCCTTGCTCCAAGATCTAATAATAGAAAATATTAATATTACTAAATAATANAAAAAAATTAATAAATAGCATTGCTGTTAGCATTTTAAAATGACTTTGCACTAGTATTGACTGTTTTGTGTATTTAAAAATTTTAATTGAACTTCAAAATTTCATGTTTCTGCCACGTCCCAAAACAATGGTTCCAGTAATAACTAGCTTCAAAACTTCCCATAAATTTCTCAATATCTAATTTTTTTTTATCGCAACCGGTGTAAGCATTTCTAGAATATACTCAAGGGGTATTATTTACAAAAACTTCGCTTAAAATAATTCTTTTTGTCTATAATTTGTTTGTCCCAAGAAAATCTGTCATTTTCCTAGATACTTTTATTTAGTGGTTTATAACCAAAATATACAGAGCCAGCAATCAATATCTTACGTAAATAGATTGATTAGATACCCTCCTATATGAACATGTCTTGTTGCATGAATAAAGAACCAATTTTCTGTTTCAAAATCTATTTCAAAAATTTTTTCAGGGTGAGTAGGTTTTTGTGTTGTCATTTTCCTGGCTTCTTGAAATCATTAATAACATAAGCTACATAGATTTATCTAAGTTATTTTAAGAAATCTTGTTGTTTTCTGCAGAATATAAGCGTCTCAGGCCAAAATATTAAATTAAAGTAAAGTTATATGCGATAAAATGGCGAATTTGTCATTATCCCGGCTGTCATTTTCCTGGCTTATGAATGCCAGGACATTGAAGTGTTACCAGTTTTTTAACTGCTAATACTGTCAGGAAGGAAAGCAAATATTAACCTAATACCAAGTTTATGTATGATTGTAATATGCTTGGATGTAATCAAAGTTATTTATTTATTTAATGATTGATTATTACACACAATTTTATTCTTTACATATCAGCAACAGAATCACCCATATAAGCTCATGTAACATTCAGTTAGGTAGAAATCTCAAGTTAAGATTAGCACTCCTTGTGTTTTTTTGCGTTTATTAATCCCAAACTTATCTAATTTAAATAACATTAAAGTAACTGTTTACCGAAATTCTGGTTTTCAAAATTATAGTTCTAATTACCACACCTTTTGTTAATAATATAAAACTGAAAAGTAAATTTAACCGAATAAATGATTTTCATACCATGCTCTATGGTGTCATGGAAAAATTGAAAAACTTTATTACACATTATAAAACCAAATTTTATTGTTTTTTTTTACCGAAATTAATACCAAAACGATTTGGGAAAATTTGCGTACTTTCTGGAGTTCCCATTGAGATGGTAACATGACCAGAAACATGACAAATTTTACCATATTCCGGTTTAATTAACCATACTTATTTCTTATTTGCTAAAGGTTAGAAACTGAATCCTGTGGGTAAGCTTGAATCATGAAGCCTTACCATCTAGATTCATTCGAGAAAGGATGAATACTTAGTAGACTGTTCCAAATTTGAATATATCGAATTATGTGTTTTTTATTAGAACTATCAATAAAATAGAAAAGAGGTGGATTAAAAATCTAATTCTTTAGATTCTCCAGATTTATAAATTTGAAATCTGCATTTTTGTTTGCTGAAAATGGACGCAGAAATGGACACAAAAATACAGAATATCTGATCAAAAATCTAAAAATCAGGATAATTGATAATTTTTATCATTAAAACCAGAGTTGCGAACCCTGCATTACAAGCAATCAAATTTATGGATTCAAGTGTTTTTTCAAAGATCTTTCACAGAGAGAAAGAAAGTTTAAGTATTTAAAAATAACTTTCAACTAAAAGCTTGAACCTTAAACTATGCATACCATCTAACTGAAAGCGATCACCTTGATTTGAATATAAATATTTAGCTTCACTATTAAAAAAAATATGATGAAAAACTTCAAAAAGAAAATGATGAAAAATGTGAAAAACTTTTTTTAATAATTGCTAAAGATAACTAAGCAAAAGAGAGGGGTTGCTAAAAAAGGGGAAAAAATAGCATCCACGACGAATAACAATTACAAATATACTGCAGCTTTTAAAAAATAATATTAACCGCACAGAGAAAAAAAGTTTGGTAAAATTACCGTACTGTATGATAATGACATTTCTGGTAAAGATAAAACCATAATTCCAGTAAATAAAACCAAAATATACGGTATTTAAACCATTCATTTCTTAATTTCTTCGTTCATAGGGTAACGGTCTACTGGAAATTCTTGCCTTCAAAATTCATGTGTCTTGTTACCACGCATTTAAGCCCACACCTAGTTATTATTTGTTTTGCCTGTTCATTTTCGATCATTTTTATCAAATCTTGGTAAAATTTTCAACAACACAGAACGAAGCATTTCAACAATGTTCTTCAGATTCGATTAAAAATTTGATTTCATGGTACGAAAATGTCATCTCATATAAAGTCGTAAAAAACATTTATTGCAGTTTAAGAAATATTTGGTAATTATAAAATTATTATAATAAGTTAAAGAAATATAAAAAGAAGACAAACTTTTTGGCAACCCTTGCTGTAAGACTCTCGTCAAGCGAGCCTCAGTTAAAGAAACTCTGCTATAAGGAATAACGATGAATTTATCAAATTTTACCACATTTACAAATTTTAATACATATTGTAAAATAGTATTATATTTTTAATTTGACCAAAATTATTGCTAAACACTTTGGTTAAAAATCTCTTGTTCTTCGGTGTTCCGATAAACTCTGAAACACAATAAATTTTATCGTATTTTAGTGCTGTTTCATTTCGACAAAGCTAATTTGTTTTCGTTACCTTCTAAAATGAACTTGAGCTAATTAATCTATTTTTTTGTTTAAAATGTTTGAATGCGTTGCATATAACAACAAATAATTTTTTAATAACAATTTAACCACGATAAGCTTGTTTGCTAAATATGAAAAATGCTAGTAAAAGTCCTCAATCTGCATGAGTGAATAAGTAAGAATTAAAATTAAAACTATTATCATTTTTGAGCGATTATTTACCGCAATGCTTCAATAATACTTACTCCAAGAGACACTTAAGCGTTGTTTTGATTTTTGACTTTAAACGGAGAAAAAAATTCTGATAAAATTACCATCTGTTTGGAAATTACAATTCTAGTAAAAAACAAACAAGCATAATTCTGTTTAAAAAACCCAAAATATACTTCATTTGAACCATTAATTTGTTAATTTTTCCTTTTATATGGTAATAATTTACCAGAAATTAAGGTTTTAGAAGTTATTGTTCTTATTACCTTATTATTCTTATTATTTATTGTTCTGCAAACTAAGATAGCTTCCATGATCTATCGAGTGTAAATAATTACAAGACCATGGTCAATAAAAAGACGGCCTGGAAGAAAATTTTTGAGAGGGCTAAGGCCAACCCTTGGCTGTCAGGCATTTAAGAAGAAGATGACTTTCTATGATTTATAAGATACAGAAAAATAAATAAGCAATATTTAAATTCATTGCACAAAAAGTATTTTGAGATAACTTCATATAAATATTTATCAACATACTGAAATGAAAAATTAAATTTTACGTGAGAAGGATCTTTCACAGATCTGTAAGTAAAAGGCTAAATTGTTAAAACAAACATGTCAATATTTTTGAAATACCTATTTATTTATTTCTTAATTTCATTTTTTGTGTGCACTAAAAAATTAAAATGAATTAATTTAATAAAACTTGTTTTAAATAAAAAATTGCTCGAGACATTGTATGAAAATTTTTTTTAATTAAAATTATTTATTAAAATCAAAAGTTTTTATTGAGAATTAATGTAATTAAAATTTTTTATATTAAAACAATAATCAAAACCTTTAATAAAAAATATAAATATAATCAAAACGTGTCTTTCAAAATTACTAAAAAGCAGATTTCTTCTTATTATAAGGAAATTTAATACCTTTTTTAATAGCATAACCAAATTCAATTAAAAACTTTTAATGAAAATAAAATTGAATTTAAACTTTTTGTTGGAAACAAATTCATACTACGTTACCTTATTATACGATAAGCAAAACTAAATCATTTTAAAATTATGTACTAAAAATGATCAAAGAATGTTTATTAAAAATAAAGTTTAATCCAAGCGTTTATATTTGATTGAATTAAATTCACTATGGAAAATAGAGAGAATTAAAACTTATTATTAAAAAATTCATTAAAGCTTCCCTTTATAACAAATTTAAATTCGAATTTTCATTAAAAACAAATTTGATGAAACTTTGATTAGAAATATTTATAGAGCATATACTCTTAGAATATACTTCCATAGAATCCATTTATTTCATCTAAAGAATAAACGTTCTCGTATCTGAAATCTGCAAAATACTTAAGCATTCATAACTCCCGGCAGCGTTTGGGGAAACTAAATACATCTAGAACGTAAGCCTATAATCATAGTAAAGCTAAAGACGATCTTAACTCTAAAAGATCGATACAAGCAGTTTAAATTTCTGATTACTGATTAATATTAATTTAGTTTCAAACAGAGTCTTGGATTACCGATAAAGTATACTTATAAATATATATATACATTCATAATAAGCTGCGCTGTTAATTACTTTTAGATGCGAAAAGTCACTGCAAGGTCAAGTGTGCTGATTTATTATAAAACTGTCATAGGCTTCTTTTAATGTTGTTAAAATTAAAAGGCATCATACTGGTTGGGTGATAGTGACTTTGTAAAGCACTAGAGCATTAATATGTAAAGTGATATTTTCGTAAGTGAGTTAATAAGATGTCAACATGTCAAGACAAATCCCTACATTATAAGTATTTTCGATATTTCCGTATAGAAGTGTAGGCTTATAAACTAAGTGTTAATGCGAGTAAGATAGAGATTTATTAAATTTTTGGATTGAAAATTTTCAAAAAAATTATTTTTTATATTTTATTGACATTGAATGTCTCAATAACGAAAAATTATTAAATGAATCATTCTGTCAAAAGTATGGCAGGATTGCATTCTGCTTAGGTAACAATATTTCCCCCCTATTTTTGAAACTAGTACTTAAAATCGTCAACAGATGGAGATTGAAAAAAAAATGAACGATGTTTTCTTCTGCTTGTCGAATGATTCAAACTGTAATATTTGTGGTGAAGTTTGATGATTTTCTTATCAAAATGCCCATTAAGTTGCTGTGAATTGTGATTACTTTAAAAAAAAAATCTCTCAGCTAACAGCGGTAGTTTTTGACAAACTTTTTAATTCTTTTCGAAGTTTGATGGAAATAGTTGGTTTCATAAGCAAAACGCAGCAAACAGTACCTTTTTCAGTTTCATTGATTAATCTTTTTCAAATCATCGGTCATTTTTTGGGATATCTTATCTGTGTCAAAATAACGATAGTTATCTTTTGCGATAATATTAAAATTGACTAAAAGCAAAATTTAAGATCGCAAGTAGTAAAAGAAAATTTGGGTACACAATTTGTGATTTTTTTGCGCTGGTTTAATTTTAATTGTGGTTTTTAGGAGTAATGAGGTACCTGATATTCTCAATTTTGAAAGAAAATAAAGTCTGAAGAGAAAATTCCGATACATTCTAAACTAATCCTTTTTTACTGTTTACTCTTTTTCAGATTGAAATGCACGATGTAAATGTATAATGTTTGATAAATTATACCCTGAAATTTTCCTCGTTCTTAATTTTTTTTTTCTCCTTAAATATCGATATTTTCTACAAAAACAAGGAGCATTTTGTTAAGAAAATACATAATAAATAGAGTTTATTTTAAGATCGTTTTCTCAATATGTTAATTGCAACAAAATGGCCGATTGCCTGGATATGAAAAATATTCTTCTGTACTTGAAAAAAAATCTTAACGCAATACTGATACAATACTGAATACAATACTGAACACAATACTGATACAATACTGATTATGTGATTCATGAATAAATAAATGTGAAGCTAACGGCTCTTAAAGTAGTTCAAATGGGGAATGATCTTTATCGCTCTTGTATTATTATTATTATTTTCTTTAAAAGAATATTAATGTTTAAGATTCACAACTGGAAATGTACAATTTTTCGCTCTTTTTGTAATTTTTTATATCAATCAAGGCTTATAAAAGCTTATAAAATAAAAATTTCGGTATAGAAAGACAAATTTTTCGACTACAAGGGATTACTAATTGAAATTTTTCCTTTTTTTCCAAAAAAAAACTTAAAGAATCCCCAAACAGGTATTTAATATTGCAAAAAGCTTTTGAACACATTAGAATTTCTAAACAAAAACAACTCAAATAAGTGTTATATGCACAAATTAAAAGGAATCCTTCAGCATGTCAAGCTTCAACAACACTTAAACAGGATGCAGATTGGCTCGCATGGTATTTTTTACGACAAGTTTAAGAATTCCTGAACTGATTACCCAAAAACAAACATGTTTTTTATTTCATCGTACTTATTGTATATTTTTACAGATACTGTGGGAATATCACTGGTAGATACACTACAGATACCTTTGTAACTTTAAATATCTGAATCTGACACTTCATTAGTTTTTGTGAAACGACTTTTTAGCCGAAAAGGTTGCAGGGGTTCTCAAGAAAAATTTGAAAAGCCCTCTTTTCATTCAGTGAATTTTCTGATAAAAAGAAGATATAGCAGAAGGATAAGGCCGAAAGCTTTATGCGACTCTGCTGGTAAACCATGCTTGAGGATAAACAGTTGAGTCCAGACTTTCCTAGAAGCTGTGACACTTTTCCACCTTACTATAGGCCATGACTGTTTGCCCGCGTATTTGTTTGGGTTTCCTACGATTGTATCATCAAATATTTGGTGCTACTCATCTTGACTCGAGTTCTGCACTTGTGTTTTTCAATTGTAATGTTCAGAGATATTGGAGGGCCAGAGAACCAATGGCGTCATAGCCAATCTTTTGTGTATTTGTAATAAATGAATAAATAAGTTTTTGTGAAATAAATGCAAAACGACATGAAAGAATACTCAAGTCGGCAACGGTAGAGACTCTTACGAGTTTTTAATACAAAGTTATAGATATTTGTTTTAGTTTTTTAAAAGCTTTTAGCTAGAAGCTTTTTTAATTATACTAATAAAATATTTCCAAAGATTGCTTATACATTTACATACGCTTTTACTAGCTTCTTATTATTTTCTCAGTAGCTCTTTAATTTTATTTTAAAAGAAATTTTTCAAAATCGTTTTGAAATTAAGGAAAAAATAGGTATTAATATCATAAAAAGCTTCTTTTAAGTGTTGTGGTATTTCCCAGACGCTAAATAACACTACAGGGTAAAATTGGAGGAATAAAAAAATATTGGGATGGTAATGTACGCTGTTAAAAATTTATCAGAAAAAATTGCTAAATAACAATTTATTTAATTGCTATTTTATCATATTCAACCGAAACAGCCAAATAACCATAAATAAGACGGTAATCAAACTGTTTACAGTGAGAAAAACCATTTATTAACTGCTTCCATACGGTTAAACAAGACTTATATAGCACCAACTAACCAAACCAAATGAAGCCACTTCCTTCCTTGCAACTGCGTACGTATAGCCGTGAGAGCTAATGTATCAGTTCCATGAATAACAGAATTAGGGTTCGAGTCCCAATGTTGACACCACAATAATTCCTGCATTTCCGTCAACACATAAAAGTTTCCGTTGTCCTGCACCCTGTAATGTCCATTACCTAACGAAAATACTAACTCTTATGTCCAGTTAAATTTCCTTTTTGCAGTTTTGAAACCATGCTGGTTGTAAATGGTTAAAAAACAGTATAGTTTTGTATTCATGACGTTACAGCCATACTAGTAGTAAACGGTTACAAAACCATAAGAGTAAAAAATGTTCTTTACCGTAAACTTAATGGTTAAACAGATTGACAAACTGCTGAAGGTTATTTTACCATAATTTTAGAATGGAAATTCTATTTTAAATTATTAGAGATATAAAAATTAACAGCTTTTATAAGATTGAATTTTTATAATATTATATGTAAAATCAAGTATATAGTTAAAAAAAAAATTCCGGATAAATTCCGGTAAAAAATACCGGCACCCTAAGTACCGGTATTTCTTACCGTAAAATCCATCTTCACCCGGACATGCTACGGAACAAAACATCTGTTGTACCGTAATTTACATAGTAATAATTACTGTAAAATCAATGAATCACTCTAATTAAATAAATATTTCTTTGTAGTATATTTTACTGAAAAAAAGTAATTTTACGGCTGAAGCATCTGAAGTATCAGTACTTAATGCTGTAATTTGATTCAGAATTTTTTAGAGTGTGTCACAGTGTATACCATTTTATAACTAGAATGCAATTATTTTTTCTCAAATCGGATGTTATTTTATTTCGTTTAAAACCTCAAACACGAAGTATAAATAAACATTACAATTTATTTCAATCTACAATGATTTAAAGTTGTGCAAGGTTAATGGATTTTCTTTTTCCTCTTTTTTTTCTCAATGAAAAATCATAATCAGAAGGGAAATTAATATTAATAATGATATCTGAGTGCGATCTGAATATATAATTGTCAAAATTAGTTAAAGAAGTACAATATGAAAATAAAAAAATAAAAAAATTGTGATCGTCAAAAAGCGATCACGGGTTACCCATTGGTAAAATGGTTGTTGTCTAATTTTTTTAATCTTCCTTATTTATGATATTCCCCTGAATTAGTATTGAAACCGATCCACTTTGAACTGTAGGTTAGAATTTCTGATTGTTAATTAAAACAATAAAAACAAAAATATCGTTCAAATGATGAAATTCTCCTTTATTCACAACTCAAGTATTTATGAAATCTCTCTGGCCTCATATCTCAAAAACAGGGTTGGCAAGTTTTTGACACATGACGGTTTTTACCATGGTTTTTACCGTCATGTCAAAAACTCCTCTGTCAAAAACCTATAGTTTTGGTAAAACTATTTTTATTTGAGTTTAACTGCTTATAATTTGAAATTTATTCCTTTTTAGGCAATAAAATTAGAAAAAAGTTGTTAAAAGATATTTAAGAAGAGATTCTTGCATTTTCCCAACATGATTATATCATAACATACTATTTGAAGTAAAATATTTGGATACTAAAAGAAATTTTCAACATTTCCTAGCATCATTTTGTTCGGCATATTACATTACTGAAGAATGTCAAGATTGATTACTTTCATTCATAAAATCTTGCTTTGAGAAACACTTGTACACGAAAAGAGAAAGCCTCATAAAATAAACTTTTTTTCTCAATTTTGCTTTCAATATTTTACACAGAAATGAGACATGAAAAAGCTTAGGAAACCCTTCTAGAGATACCTTGCAACAGCAATGTTGAAGGACTCATCCATACCAAACTCAGAAATCGACTGGGCAATGAAAAATGCGCAAAATTAGTCACTTGCTATCATATGCTTCGGCACAGTGACCCCGACTACTGAAGATGTTATTCTGTTTGTAATTAGGTTTAGTTTAATGTGCTTTTTCAACTGAATAAAAGTTTTTAACTTGACAAAATAGCAGTAATTCTTGACTTAGTAGATTCTAGTAGTTACAAGTTTTGAAAGTTTTGTTTAGCTTATTTCTAATATTTAAGAAATGCCAAATTTTAAATTCTTCTTTTTAGTTCTTGAATTTATTAATAGTTCCAAGCTTTTTTGTTTGTTTATTTCTAACAATTAAGAAGTGCAAAATTTTGAATCCTTTGCAAATCAAGCTATAATGATATAAGTAAGTATCACTATTTTAAATAAGTATATTGAAGTATATTGTATATCCTTCTATAAGAATACAAGTATATAGTTGCAAAATCAATACCAATCATTTACAACATTCATTTATAAAGGCAATTATGTAAAAATAATATATTGTTCGCTATATGCCATAAACAAAGAAAACAGTGGGTTTTTGACGGTTTTTACCGGTAAAAACACGGTTTTTACCACTGTCATGTCAAAAACCAGTTTTTGACTGCAAAAACCCAACCCTGCTCAAAAATAAACTCACCAACTTAATGCATATCATCAAAATTAAAAGTGAAAAAAAAATTCAAAAAAATTATCAAACAGCAGCGGTCGCCATAGCGGCCCACGTGCACTACTTACTATTACTTTTGAACCCAGTTGAAAAGTGTGATGACGTCCAATTAAGGTGCGCACGCCATCAAACCCAAAGCAAAACCCATTTTGCCTATAGGAAAAATTACCAAATGAATGCTTTGAATAGTGCATATTTTTGTTTTATTAAATGGATATTTTTTTGCTAAAAATATCATTATCATACAGTACGGTAATTTTAACAGAATTTTTTTTTCCGTGTAGAGGAATGGTGTTACTAAGCAGACCCCGTCTAAAATTGTATAAAGAAATCTAGTGCGTTTTCCCCTTTCACAAGCATTGTCAAGCATTCGGGAATACTGAATGAAACAAAACTTTCTCATATTACAGATGTCTGTCATTAAAATTTTCAGGTTTTAACAAAACCAAATTATAAGCTTACATTTAAAAACCTGTATTTTACTTTGCTAGTTAAGCCTTTTCACTATAAAAAATATCTATTTATTCAATGAAACTTTCTATGAATTAAACTTTCTGTGTGTACTTCATGTGTTTTTATTCCATTTTATAGGAGTAATTTATGAAAGTTGTAGTGAATGATTTCTGCTTTTAAATTTAGTATTTATTACGGTACACAATTTCTAAAAATCGCGATAGATAAATAGGTAAATAGATAAGTAGAAAGATGAATAAACAGATAAATCTTTTCCTCAAGAATCCATTTTACACTTGTGTATAGTAGTAAAATGTTAATTTATTAAATTTGTCAAATCTAGTTTCAAAAACAAATGAAACAGAACATATAAAACAAAGCATGTAAAAACAGAAGAAAATATTTATATTTTTCCAGAATTTCATTTTTTTTCAGTTCATTTTTTTTTCGACGAAAAATAATGATATTTTTTAGTTCAAATAATGTCATTATTTTTAATACTGGAATCCTATTGAATAAAAGAACTAATTAAGACGTCTTAAAATATTAAAATCTAATCATTCAAAATAGGCTTAGCGCAAAACGGATAAATACAAATCCTCTTAAAATTTACTAACAGAATTAATTACTCAAATTAAATAAGTTCTTTTCAGTGAAATAAAGAACATTTAGGAACGAAAGCATTTAAAGAATTGAAATTTTACGCTTCTAAATGAATTAAAATCAGCTATCCAACCGGCATCGCAGCTTAACTTTTCGAATGATATAAAAAATGTCGGATCCTTCATTTTCACGAAATTCTAAAGAGATAAATTTAATTCTTCAACACTAAGTGTATCTGAGAGATTCATTATTCGATGGAATAAACTTTTCAGAATTTACATTTAAATTAAAATAATCTTAATTATTTTTTTATAATTGGTACACAGTTTAGTTTTTGACGTCAATTAATTTATTTTTTAAGCATCTAAATGAAAGTACTTTATAATGAATTTTTATTTGTAAGCGGAATATATTTCCGTCCGACGTAATTAATTTAAAGAATACATTTTGGACAACAATGACCATTTTGAATCAGGTTTGATCAAACTTTTGTTGCTAATGGAAATTGACTGTTAATATTACTGAGAATAAAAATTAATTATAAGGGAAATAGTTGTTAATCAAAATTTATAATATTTTTTATCTAGAAAACGAACACCCATTTGTGTCAAGAAATAATTAAAGAAAATGAAAAAAAGAGCTTGTTTATATATTAAGAAAAAAAGTATGTTTGAAACTACAATAATATGGTTGAATTTACCATGTTTTCGCTCTATGGGTATGCCGAAAATTCGGTAATTTTTACCGAAACGCTTTGGTAGTGATTTTAGTTATTTTAAAAATAAAACATAATGTTATAATATGTGATTAAAATTTAGTAAATGGGGCAAAATTTGGTCGTTTTATCACGATTTCTAAGAGCATACCATAAAAACTATTTCAATTTATTTTTCAGTTTTGTATTTTTTACTAAATGTTTGGTAACAAAAACTGCAATTTCGAAAACTGGAATTTCCTGTTAAGATTTACCATATGAACGGAAAAATTACTGAAATGAATGTTTCAAAAATATGATATTTTTTGGTTTTATAACCAGAACTATGTTTTTTTTTTACTTTCAAATTTTTTTTTACCAGACATGTCATTACCATACAGTACTGTAATTTTACCAAAATGTTTTTCATGTGTATATAGACACTGTAAGTGAAGAGCATGTATGTTGCCATGATAAGATTGGAACCAGTAATTTATTAAAAAAAAATTTTTTTTGTTGCAAATCTGTCATTTTGAAAACTAGAAATTCTTGTAAACCTTTACCACATGAACGGAAAAATTATCGAAATGAATGGTTTAAAAATACGATTTTTTGTTTGTTTTATTACCAGAGTTATGGTCTCTTACCAGACATGTCCTCACCATAGAGTACGGTAATTTTACAAAAATTTTTCTCTCTGTGTACATGGACACTGTGATCGCAGAGCATGTATGTTACTAACATAAGATTGATACCTGTAATTTTTAAAAAAAAAGCTTTGCAAATCGAAATTTATTTAACGCTGGTTTCATATTAAAAAATTAAGTATTAGTTTTCATGTAAATAACCTTATATAACAACAACATTCAAAGAGAATTAGAAAAAGAACTTGTTTAGTCCAAAATATGGCAAGTTCAGAGCATCACTAGTATATCGCTCTTATTAGTGCCAACAATTAAATATTGAACTTCAAATTTGTAAGTAATTTCTCATAAATAACATGAAATGATTATAGAAATTTTTTTTCAAAAAAGATTTCGGTGAGTCATAAACGTTTTAACTGCAGAATATGAATGTCGCTGGCATAAGAATGGGCTCTGTAAATGTTTTAAAATTTTTTTCAATACAAAATTTATTTTAAAATAGTTTCTTTGTTAGCATCTAGTTGTTGGTAATTATTAAATTAAAGAAAGTAAGTATTAGTTTTCATGTAAATAACCTTATATAACAACAACATTTAAGGAAAATTTAGAAAAAGAACTTTTTTAGTCCAAAATATGGCAAGTTCAGAGCATTACTAGTATATCGCTATTATTAGTGCCAACAATTAAACAATGAGCTTCAAATTTGTAAGTAATTTCTCATAAATAACATGAAATGATTATTGTTTATTTATACCTCGACCCGCCCTATTCAGGGCACACGAGGGTAGAACAAACATTCTACAGACAAAACATACATAACACAAAAAATTACATTAGCAACAAGTATAAATGGCATATAAAGAATAAATTAAAATATGAAAATATTTACACTATAAAATACAATGGTATAGTGAAATGCCTTAAACAAAAGCATAGAAAATAATTTTAACGTAACTTTAAACTAAAGCACAGAAGTTAAAAAGCATTTTAACTCTAAAATTAAGTATAAGAGAATGAATATCATTAATTGAAGCAAAATATTAGAAACACAAAGAAATTCAAGATACAAGAGGTTCAAAAGTCATGGATAACGTGAGAGTTTGACTAAAACAAATATTGCAAGATGAGTTGATAGAGTTTGTTGACACGGAGTAACAGTTAGGTTACATTGTTAGTTGAATCTGGTGGATTTAACATGTCCTCAAGTGTATTTTTGATGATTTCTTTAATAATTCTTCTGCAGGTAAAGTTTGAGGATAGCTGATGTTCTGTTTTGTCCTGGAATTCCGTGCCACGCTGTGCATGAAATTTTGGGCAGTGGCAAATCAAATGTATTATATCTTGTTGAGAGTCACAATAAGGAGAAATTGAGGATTTTCTAAAAAATCTTGATTGATGGGTGCCAGATACTCCGTGGCCGGTTAAAAATTGATTTAAGTAGAAGTTGGCCTGCAGTCTTGATGTTTTAGGATACTTAAAAAATTTGTGTGTTTGACGTCCTTTTGTTGAGTATGTCCACTCTTGTTTCCCCCTTGTCATGATGTATTCATTAATAATAGACTTAATCTGATTGGTGGTGAGCCAGGTAGTTTGTTCTGTGTGGTCGAGTGTGATGGCATCTTTAGCCGCTCTATCCGCTTCCTCATTGCCGTCATGACCCACATGTGCCTTTATCCAGTTAAGTATGATGTCTTTATTCCAATTCTGTTTAATTTCGTTAACAATTATGTTTTCATGTGTTGGGTCGGCAAGGGCATGCAATGAAGAGAGCGAATCTGTAAAAATTGTTATTTGTCCATCTTTTTTTGCAGCGATATTTATGGCCTCTCTAATTGCCATCAGCTCTGCCACGAAGACAGAACAATAGTCAGATGCTATGGAGGAGGATTTTGCTGTAGTAATTCCTTTGAATTTTGTAACGATGCCAAAACCTGTCCTAAATTGTTGTGGTTCGACTTCCATCCTAGAGCCATCTGTATAAATTTCCCATCCTACGTTTTTTGGTGAGGCATATCTCCAGGGTACAGCGATCTCAGTGGCTGGATGTCTTGGGGCAGTTATTGTCATATTTGATTTGTTTGAGATTGAGTCAAAGACTGTTTTTGGAATGATTGGAAAAATATCATCTTTTTTTCCAGCCCCATTTTATACTTTTATCGTAAATTGTTTCAATCACCCTCAGGTGTATTGGTTTTATGCCCGCCAGTATCTGGATAGAAGCCGTACTCACTGTGGAGTAGCATTTTGTAATGGAGAGCAAAGGAATTCTTTGAATAGAAGCAAGCTTTTTTCTCATAAATAGCATGAAATGATTATAGAAATTTTTTTCAAAAAAGATTTCGCTGAGTCATAAACATTTTAACTGTAGAATATGAATGTCGCTGGCATAAGAATGGGCTCTGTAAATGTTTTAAATTTTTTTTCAATACAAAATTCATTTTAAAATAGTTTCTTAGTTAACATCTAGTTGTTGGTAATTATTAAATTGAAGAAAGTAAGTATTAGTTTTCATGTAAATAACCTTGTATAACAACAACATTTAAAGAAAATTTAGAAAAAGAACTTGTTTAGTCCAAAATATGGCAAGTTCAGAGCATCACTAGTATATCGCTATTATTAGTGCCAACAATTAAATAATGAGCTTCAAATTTGTAAGTAATTTCTCATAAATAACATGAAATGATTATAGAAATTTTTTTCAAAAAAAATTTCGGTGTGTCATAAATGTTTTAACTGCAGAATATGAATGTCGCTTGCATAAGAATGGGCTCTGTAAATGTTTTAAAATTTTCTTCAATACAAAATTTATTTTCAAATAGTTTCTTTGTTAACATCTAGTTGTTGGTGAAACACACAAGAAAAAACAATAGAAAGTATAAAAAATGTTCAGTCTCATTTTTGTATAAATTTTTGCATTGAGAAATTTATTTCAAAATGGATTTTTAGTTAAGAGTGAGCATCAATTGTTTGGTAAAACACTCACGTATAACATGAAAGAATTATAGAAAGTTTAAAAAAAGAATGTGTTCAGTCCAAAACACCAATTGAGGAGTATGTAAACTGCGAACATAAGGGTCGATGCTTTGTGAATTTACTATAATATTTTGCAATGCGAAATTTATTTTATAAATGGTATTAATACAGTAAAATAACAATAATGGAAGATTTGAAAAAAGAAATTTAGTGAACGAGCTGAGTATGCAAAATGGTAAGAATAATGATAGACGATATGTATTTTTTAAAAAGTCTTTTGCAAAATGTAATTTGTTTGAAATTTGTTGAATAATGAAAATTATGTTTCAATTTGTTTAAAAAAACACACCCATATACATCAAAAAATATTATAGAATATTTTTTTAAAAAAGTATTTTGTTTTGTTCGAAAGATAACCAGTTCGGAATTTCTATTTCGCCAATAGAAGGGAAGTTGCGAAATTTTTATATATTTTTTTAAACAAAAATCACTAGTAATTAATTTTATGTTAAAAAACGGCGTCAATTTAATTGAAAGCATGCATATTTCTCAAGAAATATTTATATAAAAGTTAAAAAAATAATTTATTTAATCAAAAACATGATAAGTTTAGAATTTGTAAATTGTAAGGATTATCGTTTAAGACCACTGTTCGAATTTTGCATAATTTTTATATTTAGAGAAATTCATTTGTAACTTATTTAAGAATAAAAAGTAAGCTTCATTTTGTTTGAAAATACAATTTGATTTGACATATAAAATAGATTGTTTTGTTTATATGTTGATAATTGCTATCATTAGTCATACAATTTCTTAATCATTTAGTTATTGTTTTCAAACATTGCTTTTTGTTCATACTCGTATTGTTAAATGAAAATACAGTGTATCATTGAAGTTTGAAGAAATTAGTTGCTAAAAAGCTTAAAATTCGAGAGTTTAAGTAGTTTGCTAAATATTCAGAAAAGTGACAACATTTACTGAATTACTGAAAGTTTACTAGTCAAACTTACATGCCTGAAGTTAAAATTATTCGAAATAAATGGATTAGAGTTTATAGTAAGAAGGTATGGTTAAAACTTTTGAGCATGATTACCTCTATCATTACGGATGCCTATTCCTAAACTCCTTAAGGAAAAAAATGTCGTATTTATTTTAGCAATTCATAAATGAATTATATAAATTTTTGAAAAAATGGATATAAAATTTCGAAAAATATGGAGTTCATAAAGATTTTTTGATATCTATTAAATAGATGGCAACACAATCTCTTCCACGTAGCGGCACTTGAAAACCAATCACTTCAACTACTTCTGCAATTAGATTTTCTGCATTTCAGTATTGTATATTTCAAAAATGTAACAGCTGGAAATGTTTTGAAAAAGTTTGCGAAAAAAACTTTATATTTCTAAACTTTGAAGATCAAAAAAACATTTCTGGTTCATATTAAAATGCTTTTGTACATGGCCTTGACTATATATTTGAGGAGCTTGAAGCTATTTAATGAGCAGCTACACGTTTAAAAATGAGCAGTGATGGCTCAGTTGTTAAGGCACTGAACTGTAATTGTGATGGACTGGGGTTCGTTTCCCGGTGGAGCTTCGAAGACCACCTAGTTTTAGATCGACGAGCTTGTCTGGGAAGTAAATGAGGCTGTCGCTCAATGCTGGCCTCCTTCGACCACAACGAGCTATGGCACCAGCCCTTTACTTTACGCATTCAAATTGTTTAGAAGAGCATTTCTTGTTAACAGCATCATAAATTTTTTTTAATTAAAAGGACATTTCAATATATTTTGCTATTTTCAAATTGAAACTTTGTAAACTGTTTACATGTTAAACATACTAATGAGCAGTTTATTGTAAAAATATTTTCTGAGAAATATAACTTATCTTTACATTATCAAAAAGCTTTTCATTTCTACATGATTTAAACATGAGAATTCAAGTTTAATGCAGACATGCACGATTTAGTATTCACATGACTACGTTTTCTTCCTATTACGTATTTTTCCAATGTTAAAAAATATTGCTCAGTCTGTGTCCATTTTTGTATTTGAAACATTAATTTTTAAAGTATTAGACAATTCTTCAGTTGTTGAGCAATTCTCAAAAGAATACTTGTTAATAAGCACTACTTATTGTAATAATTAAAAACATTGTTTAACTAAAATGGCTTTGCATGTTAATTTGCTTTATAGCCATGGTGAAAAGCCATGTAGCTTAGACTGTGTCTTTCAATTCCCAAAGCAATTAAAATGCAGTTATTTTAAACTTTACTAAATAACATTTGCCTTAAAACTAACAATTATTTTACATGTTTACTTTAAAATTAAATGCTTGGTTAAATTATACTTATTTTAAATTAATTCCTTTGGGTTTAAGTTTCTAATACTTAATGCCATATATGTTTTATTTTGATAACTAAAAGTACTTTAAAGAAACTTATGTTTATTTGAGTGCGTGTTTACAAATTATTATAGAATCAATTTAATTTTTTTTTTAATTTTATTCATCTGAAATTAATTTTAATTAAGTAGTAAATATTGTTTGTTTTTTATGGGTGAGTCTTAGAAACAATGAAAGTTTTTCAAGGGAGCATCACTATCAGATAATTAATAAAGAAATAGTTAGGCTACTTGTTCAGCAGAAAAGTAAAATAAAAAACTAAATCTAAAGACATGAAACTCTTATAAATATAAAGAAAGTAAAGATTAATTAAAAAAAAATTAGATCGACAGTTAGACTACTTTTTCGGGAAAAATAAGTGAAAAGGATAAAAACTGAAGTTATGTTTTTTTTTGTTGGCAATAAAGAGAAACTTTACAAAATCGAAAAAAATGCAATTTTAAAATTTTGTTGGACAAAGTGTTCGGTATGAATGCAGAAAAAAAAGATAAGAACTGAGACATAAAAGAAATTACAAAGTACCGATAATGAAGATACGTTCTTTTAAAGAAATAATGTTAAAATTAAATAATTGGACAGTTTTTCTGGCAGAAATTAAGAAAAGGGACAGAAAATAAGCATATATTTAAAAAAAGAGAGTAAAGAGAAATAGCTTTTAAAACGAAATTTTTTTTAAAAACAAATATGTCCTCAGAGAAAGTAATTCAGATATATACATTTACAGTACTGTATAGTAGTAATATTTCTGGTAAAAAGAACTTAATTCTGGTTAATAAAACTAAAATATGCTGTATTTAAACTATTCGTTTGGTAATGTTTTGTTAATATGGTAAAAGTACCCAATTTTGCTTCATTTACGAAGTTTAATGACATATTATAAAACCATATTTTATTGTTAATTTTAACAAAATCATTAACAAAGCTCTTCGGTAAAAATTGCCGAGCTTTTTTGTTGTTCCCATAGAGCCAGAAACACGGTAAATTTCGCCATTTTATTATGGTACTTTGGTAACTTTTGACCATGCTTTTTTCCCCTCGGTTTAGCAAAAAGCATTAGAAAAAAAGTACACAAAATAAGCATATATTTTTCATAAAAAATGAGTTTAAGAAAGATAAAGTATTTGAAATAAAATGAAAAATTAGTTCAGAAAGAAATAAATAGGTACAACACTTGTGTGACAAAAATGAAAACAAAAATACAAATTCTAAAGACGTAAAAGTTTTCCAAAATTGAAGATAAAATGAATAAGGAACACAAAGTAAAAAAAAATGAAATAAATAATAAAAATTCTCATCCCTCAAAAATTAGAAAAAGAACAAAAATAAGAAGTATAAAGTTTCTTTGATAGAAATGGAGCAAATTAATGTATGATATTTAAAATTGCATATTCCCTTTCGTTAAATTATGCATAATTTTGAGTCACATAAAATGGTACATAGTTCTCGAATATATTATTGTATGTCATTTTGATTAGTCCTTGATTAAGATAACTAATATTTACGCAAACATTTACGAACAATTCGCGAATGTATTCTCTAACGATTACTAATTTTCTCAGAATAATTTAGGTCTTCGTTTAATTCAAGATGGCTGTCGCTAGTTTAATGTTTTTCTCCGTAGATATATAAATTTAATTATAAATCAAGGTTCCAAAATGTTAAGTTTTGCTTAACTAGACCTTTATCTTTCATTTTTATATATATTTTTTTCCTTATTCAATTTTCTTTATAAATTTAGAATGATATTTGTAAATATTAAATTAAAATTTTAGTTTCATCAAAAAAGGTTTGGAAAAAATAATATTTTTTTGGTTTTTAAGAATTTTTAAATATATCTCCAATTCCGAAAATAACAAAACTTGAGAATAAGGTTTAATGCAGCAAAATTCATAAACTTGAAAAATTTTTAATAGTTTTTTTTGGTTGGAGTGCATCGGAAACTGTATATGTATATATATATATA
>NC_092211.1:52115438-52162043 GCF_043381705.1 Parasteatoda tepidariorum
ATATATATATATGTATTAAACAACACTAAGTGCCCCATCTCATGTATTGCTCAATAGGGCTGTCGCCTACATTCGCGTAGGCTTCATACCGTCGTATGAGTGATCGTCGTATATTTTATTTTTAACCATCGTTGAGCAGCTGACCCAATTTTGGGTTTGTGACTACTAATGTTCACATCCGTAGCCTTATTTTAAACCCAATCCGGAAGATAAGGGAACACTGGACTCAAGTATTGGAAGAAATTTTGACTTCGTGGAGGACTTTTTTATGAAACAAACACGCATTTGAGTTACACGGGGAGGAAAACCACGAAAACCACCCACGGATAGCCTGACGACAAGTGGACTCGAACCCATGATCCGTCTAACACTGAGGATATTTTACGTCATCAATGTGGTTAGTGCAAGCGGGGTGCGGTATTCGTCTCGACCAGTTATTGCTGAGAATCAAACCCGGTTCACCTTATTGGAAGGCGAGTGCTCTATCACCTGAGCCACCACGGCTCGTCGTCGTCAGCCACACACATGTCGAAGTCCTGTTTTGAGGGCGGACCCATTCATACATCCATTTATTCATCCACAGAGCGTTATTTTGACCTGAACGGGAGAACGATCTATCTCCGATTCAATACCTCCAGAGGTGTTGATTTGTTATGGAAACATGTAGGATTTTGTCACCAGACAGATTGAAAGTGCACCAGTCACCATTTACTACACGGGGAGTCAACCGCCGAATGGGATCGAACGCATGACCACTTGGGCATGGGCTCAACGCCCTACCGACCAGGCTGAAAAATAACTCAGTCATAAAATGGTGGCTGAGTTCAGACTCACCATTGGCCATGACTGTCTTTCGAAACATTTGCAAAATGCAAAATTTCTATATAGTTCGAGTCTCGCAGTGGACTGATCGTAAGGACACGGTTCCTAATAGAACACCGAAGTCAAGCATCACTGGTTGCGGTCAGTAAGCGGGTGGGTGACCACTTTGATCAGCCTGCGTAGGGACAGAGGATGCACGGCCCTCGTTAAGCTGTTCTATGGTAAAGTGCTCGTCTTTGGGAGCAGGACGTTGGGCTACCAAAGCAAGGGAGTCATCCCCTCTGTAGAGGATCAAAATTACGATGGTATGTCTTCGGATCATCCCCAGGAATGTTTCCTAAACTGTCGCCAATAGCCCATTGTGCAGCTCTAGTGCGACGTAAAGTACCTACCTCCTTATATAGTCCGAAGTTTTATCCTTAGTCTCTATAATCTGGGACGGGTCATGAATAGTGGGCATCTAATCTTTTTGTGAGCTTTAACCGAAAAAACCTCTNGGCATGACTTCAGATCATGCTAGGGAATGTTTCCTAAACTGTCGCCAATAGCCCATTGTGCAGCTCTAGTGCGACGTAAAGTACCTACCTCCTTATATAGTCCGAAGTTTTATCCTTAGTCTCTATAATCTGGGACGAGTCATGAATAGTGGGCATCTAATCTTTTTGTGAGCTATTAGGAGGCCAAGGGCCTTTTGTGTTAGTAGTTTATTGCTATAGCTGTTTTCTATGTTTTTTCCTCTCTAGGATTTTTCCTCTCTATATTTGATCTTTATATAGTTCTTTGGATTTGTTGCTGAATTTGTCTTTTTGTCTTGCCATTAGAAATTCAGAAATAGAAAAAAGAAGGTTTTTTTTACTATTTTTTTCATTTTTTGCTTTAATTAATGATTTTATATAAATTGTTGTAGAAAAAAAATATTTGTCTCTCTTCAGCCTTTTCTTTTATAAGCTCACACTAGACACTTAAAAAAAATTAATGATTTTGTGATTTTCAAATTTAAATTCTATTTTGACCGTGAAAGTTTAACTTATGTAAATAATTTTGGTTATTGAGGAATATTTGAAATTATTGCATTAGTTGAAAAATAACGTATTTTGTTTTTATGATTATTTTAAAATCTTTATTTCTTATTCGGAAATAATAAAATAAAAAGAATTAAATTTATTGAAGTGAAATTTTAATTATTTTATTCTGTCATATCTGATCAACGAAGAAAGTACATTTTTAGTAGATAAAATACAAAATACTCAGAATTACTTTGAAATATTTGAAGTACATTTTTGCTAAACGTATTTTTAAAACTAATTTCCATGTTGAAAATGCGAATTCTCTTGTCGAAATTAAGTTTTTGACATTGTTGTCCTTTTTCCCCTGGATTTGGCATCATTGAATTCATATAGGTTGATATCTTTGCTAACTAAATGATCTGAATTGTAAAAAATTCTAAATTATCAATCAATACTCAGCAATTAACTATTTAAAATGATCAAGTGATTCAACTGAGTAAAGAGGCATATTGTTCTGATTATTTCACGAAACAAAATTACTTAAATCCAATAATTTATTTTAAAAAATAGAATTATAATTCTTAATTATTTAATACTCCTAGCTTAGATTAATTATTTGCTTGACCAAATATTTAAATATTTACAGAAGTAACGTATCTCGAAGAGTAACTAATTAACAAAAAGGAAACTAACAATCAACTGATTAAAAACATCAACGGATTAAAAAGATAGTATGGGATTTAAAAAACAGACGCATATTGCTCTGATTGTTCTTCATTACACAATTTATTAAATAAATCTTGTTAATTTTTTTTTTGTAAATAGAAATTATATTCGAAATTTATAACACTTTAATAAATATTATTTTATTGTTTGACCAAACATTTAAATATTTACCGAATTAACGCATTTCCGTTAACTTGAATTCGTCATTGTTCGTATGAGTCACAATGTAAGAAAGGATATTTATCCAGATTTAATGCTTACTTCCAACAAGAGCTCGTGGCAATATTTGATGAATTGAAACAATGCTTCGAGTTTTTAGAGCTCAAGTTATTAATTTGTATGCAGTCTCAAACATACCCTAATTAAAGAATAAAGTATACTTACAAACATGAGAATTCGTTATAAGCTACGTCGTTAATTTCTCTTTGATGGAACAAGTCTTTAAAGTAAACATGTTTAAAGTATCTCGACAAATAACGAATTAACACATAACAAATTAACAATAAACTGATTACAAGATTAAAGAATTAAGAAGATACTATGAAATTAAAAAAAAACAGATGGATATCGCTTTGATTGTTCTTTATAACACAATTTATTAAATAAATCTTGTAAAAATCTTTTTTTTTTTGTAAATAGAAATTATATTTTGCATTTTTAACTCTTTTAATATATATTACTTTATCGTTTGACCATACATTTAAATATTTACCGAATTAACGCATCTCCATTTACTTGAATTCGGCATTGTTCAGTGTAAGAAAGGATATTTATCCAGATTTAATGCTTACTTCAAACTAAAGCTCAGTGCAATCTTCGGTGTATTAGAACAGTGCTTTGAGTTCCTAGTGCTCGAGATATTAATATGAATGTAGTCTCAAACATACTCTGATTAAAGGATAAAGTATACTTACAAACATGCGAATTAATTATAAGCTACGTCGTTAATTTCTCTTTGATGGAACAAGTCATTGAAAAGTTATCTCATGAATTATCTGAGAATTATCAGCGTGTTCTTACTTTAAGTTTTCACAAATATTTTAATTTTTATTTTACTGAGCCTTGAAACTGATTATGTTAGGTATATTATTGTATATAATTGACTGCTTTGGTGTAATACATATTGAAAAAAGAAACAATTATTATTGCATCTAGAGATGAATTGGAAGACATTAAATAATTCAGTGAGCACTTTTTTGTAAAGATACAATTGTTATTGCATCTAGAGATGAATTGGAAGATATTAAAAAGAAGATTTTAAATAATTCAGTGTACACTTTTTTGTAATGCGTATAAGATTATATTGTGCATGAAATATACATATTATTTTGAATTAAAGTTTATTTTAAGTATAAGCTGCAAAAGCTGAATAAATTTTGACTCGACATTTAATTGAATCTACAGTTACGATAATTGATAACTGGATTTTTAGTACCATTAAATGTTAACTTTAGGAATTTTTTCTACTGTGGAAGTTGATTTAGAATATATATTTTATGCAGAACTATATATTTGTTTCAAGAGAAAACACCATACTGAAGTTTTCCAATTCGAAAAGGAAACTTCACTTAATTCGAATGTTTTTCCCAGTCATATGCGTTTTTTTCTTCTCTGTCTTAGTCGCATCTCATACGTTCGTCTCTTTTGCTTCCGTATGGTTTGAGTCGCATGGCATACGACGAAGAGAAAAAATGTATAATTGAAATTTAATTCGTCGCTATTTACACGTCTCTTTAAATCCCGTGATTATTTTCTTATATCTGAAAATTCCTAAAAGATGGCGCTGCTACTCCCACTTTCTTCACAATTATCGCGGTGAGATTTCCTGCCTTACATTGAAATCGAAATCATTTTGCACTTTCTGTAATTTAGGTTTCATTAGTGTTACACGAGTGTTGATAAATATGATTTTTACGCTCTGATGTCAGAAGACTGATTGTAAACTTGTTTTAACGTACGGTTAAAAAATTATTTTCCGAAATATTTTAAAATATTTCATTAATTATCTTATGCATATCTCAAAAACCTTAAATCAATATAGTCAATAAATATGCTATCATAGTTTATTTTTTTACGACTAAACTTGGTTGCATTTCAGGGAAAACTGGAGATCTGTGGAGGGGACATCACATATTTCGATACCGATGACTTGTGAAAAACTGCTTGCTGACAGGAACATTTTGAATTTTTCAATTAAAGATAGAACATATATTAATTTTCAAGAATAAAATTTTTTTTGGGGGTCAGAAATTCGAAAAAGAAAACCAATAGAAAGGGGTTAGTGCAGTATAAAATATAGATTGAAACTGCAAGACATGAATTTCGAGCTGTTCCATAATTGCATATAGAATCTTTTCTTAGACACCAGAAAATCAATATAAAAAGATAATTTTTGCTATAAAATGAAAAAGAATAAAGTTGAAGCACATAATTTGTTGAATTATGCTTGTCTCTTTCTTCAAAATCGATAATGAACATCGAAAACTACATTCCTAAGGCACCTCCTTAAAAACAGAATTTCTCTTCTCGGTTTCGAATCTTACTGTTCTTTGCAATTTAGTGGTCATGCATCACCAGCTTTCGTTTGACTTTTTCTTTTTTTACATAAATTGAAATACAATAGCTCTTTTTGTGCTTTTTAGCTTCTCAAAAGCAATTTTACATAATGAATCCGTTAAATAAATTAGTTTTTTTAATAGCACGTGATTCAGATTATACTCTTACAAAAGTACTTTTGAATATGTAAAAAACGCAATGCAATAAGCGATATTTGTTAAAAAAAGTATTCTTGAATAAATAAATTACAGAAATACAAATTCTTAGACTAATGAATCTGTTGTAACATCAAAAGATGCTTTAGAAGTTGATAACAAAAAATATTTTAAATAATTTTGCATATTTCGCATTGCAAAGGGTATGTATTGAGATGATTAAAATTATAGGATATCAGTACGAGGCGTTTTCGGAAAGTAAAAATACTTATTCGATAACAGTAAAGAAAAAGTATCTGCTAGTTTGTTGGCAATATGGGCAGTAACCTCAGACGTTTAAATTTTATGATGAGCCTTGTTTAAGTAACGCGTCCTTATAATGCCTGCGACAATTCAAAATGCCACCAGAATAATGCGTAATATGTTTTCCCCTAATACGTTTTCGTCACGCAAAAAGTCCTGAAAATATACACCAAAGATATACAATTCGAAATAGCTGCAGGGGCTTGCTGAGAAGAGAAGTTTGCTTTTTGCATGACAACGTTTGTCCTCCCATTGCTCTGCAAGCCAAAGTACTACTCAAAAGCTTCAAAGGGAAAATTTTAGATCATCCGCCATATAGTTCGGATCTTGCACTCAGCGACTTTGACTTATTCTTTTACCTCAGAAAGCATCTAACAGGGCATTTTCACGACGATGATTAGATCAAAAGTTAAAATGTTGTTATAACAACAGGTGGTAAGGTTCTGTGACTGTGTAATAAAGGCTTATATCCAAATTTAAATGCTTTACAATAGCAAAAATAAAGCATGCACCATGTAATGTATGTAACGAATAATATTTAATGTAAATTCAATCAATTGAAAATTTAAGTGAGTATGCAGCATTGTAGCGTTACATTTCGAATACGTTTATTATGCTGGTTCTGGTAGTTGCATTGTGTAAGGAAAGTAAAAGGATCCGGATTGTTGTCAAGGTTTTAATTTGTAGTCTATAATTCTTATAAAACGTTAACGTTATTTTACGTAATTATGTTCTCACCTCTAACTATCAAACTTTAAATATACAACGGTAGTGGGCATGAAAAAGCATGTGGCTTAGGATCTTGAAAACTGTGCGTAAAGAACACTAAAAATGATATAAAAAACAATTAAGTCGTGTGAATTAATTATGTACCCCAGCAGAGAGTACAACAAAAATTGACTTTGATGAGCTATGTCAGGAGAAGTTTGAATCAAGTGCCTTTGTTAAAATGATGCCCTCAGCTTGATCAGATTATTTAAAATTGAATTTGATACAGATATTTGTTAGCATATGAGTGTGATGAAAATTCTAGGAAGTATGAAGTCGAGTTTCAAGATGGTTCTCTTAAATCTGCTAATGGATCCACAACTGTGGAGATATTGTGTGGGACAAATAATTCAATCAAGACGGTTATCTTTCCGTTTCTTGAAGATCATGTTCAGCGTTTAATGAATTACCTGTATCCTATCAATGATCAAACTTCGCAGAAAGAGAATGCGACGCTTCATCATTGTTTTGAAGAACATGCACCTAAGCCTGATTTTCATTATAAGATTTGATCAACTAGATTTCCCGCTTCGAGTACTCGTTCGAAAAGTTTTGGAACAAGTTGGAAAGGTAATTTTGGACATAAAAATCCATCACCCTTACAACTTTCGCAATTATTAGCAGTTTCAGACTTCATGTGGCTTAATATTTTGTCTTCACTTCTGTGACTATTAAGAATCCATGGTATGTGCCAAGTCTCCGAGCGTCAGAAGTAAAGAGAAGGTCCTCTATTGATATTAGCAGTTATTACATGACTTTTGACAATCCAATGTCCATGAATTTTGACAATCCAATCCTGCGTTCCCTCCAGCGTCCGCCTTTCAGTGGGGTCAACCGAATTCGAATCCCAGCGATGTCTGATTGATACGAATTCCGCATCCGACTTGCACCGACTCCAGTCCTGATGTAAAATATCCTCAGTGGTAGACGGATGATGGGTTAGAGTCCCCTTGCTGTTAGGCTAACCGTGGGAGATTTTCATGAATTTTCCTCTTCATGAAACGCAAATGCGGGTTAGTTCCATCAAAAAGTTCTCCACAAAGGCAAATTTCTCTCAAAGTTTGATCCAGAAGTTCTCTTGTCTTCTTGAATGGGTTCAAAATTAGAAGGCTATGGAGTTGAACATTAGTAGCCGTAAACCCAAAAAAATTGGGTCGGCTGTTCACACAACGACGGTTATAAAATAAAATATTATATGCTGAATATACATTTTATTTTGCTTGAAATTTTATTTCATTTGTTTACGAAATATTCATAATATATAGATTTCGGATCAGTTAAAAAAAACTATTTAAAATTCATTCCATTTGCGCCTGTTACAATATATGCATTATATAAAGTAACGATGTGGGTTTCAATGTGTTACTTGATTGTAGGTTAAATTTTTCGTTAGACATCGGTGAAAACCAATTAAAAATGTTATTTATTGCAATAAAAATGCAAAAGACTTGAAATTAGTGCTCATTATCGAAATAGTGGATTCTCGATCGAAATTTTAATAACGCTTACTTTATTCCTTGAAGAGAGAAGAATGTTTACTACATTATTCGCATTTAATTTTAATAATTTTGTTTGACAATGCCTATATAATAAAGTAACATTAGTGAACATTATAAATATTAATAACATAGTTTCAGTTAATAAAATAATATAGATATAAAATGTTTTCCTGTAATTTTTTAATCATTGTTAATAATTCTGTGTAGCCATTATTGTACAACTACGTTACATTAGCGAACTCATTTTACTATCAAAATTAAATGTTTTTCATCCTTTAATCATTATTAATAATTCTGTCAAACCATTATTAAAGTCTTGCGGCCTTGCGGAATTTTGTTTTTAATGTAAATTTGTAAATTTTTCTTCTTTTTGTTTTCTACTTACAACTGTAAGCCTCATGCTATGCTTTGTGGTGCATGAGGAGTTTTAAGTCGTTTAAATACGAAAAAAAAACCATTATTAAATAATAACGCAACACAAGTGCCCTTATTTTACATTTAAATTCCTTTTTTGTCATATTTTAATCTTTATTAGTAATTCTCACTAACCATAATTAAATAATAACACAGCACTAGTGGTCATATTTTGCTTTCAAAATTCATTTGCTTGTTATCTTTTAATCATTGTTAATGATTCTGTCTAACCATTATTAAATAATAACTTTATTCAAGCGTTTCAGTTTTGCTAAATATTTATTACAACAGTGAGATTTAGTTATCATTGAACAGTTTGCGCGTACTAAATAAATTAAATCATTCTCATGAAAAATTTTTACTTTCAATTAGTTCGAAAATCTCTTTCAAAGCTATAGAATCAGTTTCTTAATCCAATATTTTCTATTTTGAGTACAGACTTCAGAGTGCGACTTAACGTTTCAAAGAAATAAATTTAATTAATTTACGCCATATCTTATACAGAAGTGAGAAAAATAACTCCTACTTCATTTTGCTAATTTAAATCATTATTTACATAAGATAAATTAAAATATTTGAAATAGAATGAGAAGCAGTAAACTAATGAAATGGATTAAATCCTTTTAAAGCGTTTGAATTTTCTTAACAAAGAGATCGAATCTAGAATGTTTTAATTCTGTTTTTTAAGTAGAGAATTCTATCTAGATCAAACTTAATTAAATAGCGTCAAATGTTTTTATACGAAGAGTTATTTAAAAGTGTTCGTATCAATTTTGTTTTGTAAGTCATTTACGTCTTAATGAATTATTTCTGTATTATTTGAATACAACCTTCTCTTTTTAGATATTTGTATATTTATTTTCCTTAATTAAAGTTTGTTGAATTTCTGTTTAACAGTTTATTGATTAAGCACAGTAAAATCTAACATCAAGTCTTTTAAATAAGTTAGATTTTAAATAAAGTTTATGCAACTTATGCTAAAAAAGATACAAAATCTTATTTATAAAAAGTGATTATTGATAGTATTTACTTTTTAACGTCGAATATTATCAAAGCAATAATTTTTTTTAGTTTAATTACTTTTTCCAATGTCATTAATTTTTCTTAAATATATATTGATGCATTTTTGATTTTTGAATAATGATATTGCTTTGTTGAATAGTTCTTTCTGCATTGTACAATAAATTCACATAATCAATCACATCATGCCATGTAATGGTAAATAAAACTTAGGGAGATTACAATATCCATATGTTGTAAGCATTTTATGAAATTTTTCGAGGAGAAATTTTAGTTTGATTTAATAAGGAATTGTTAAGGTAAGGTTTTATTAAAAGTAGTTTATTTTAAGTTACTTAAATGTAGTGAATGCACTACGTTGATCAAGATAAAAAAAACAATTGAGTTTAATCATTTCAACCTTAAACCAATTCAAATTTAAAAGTGAATGTCTTAAAAAATATAATATTCCTATAAATGTTCTTTTAAATTGTATTTTTTTGTCTTATCCAAGGCAATACCCAACTAGCACTAATGATCCAAGTCAAGCTTTTAAACGCTATTATTTTCTTAGTTAAAAATAGAAATACTCGCATTTCGTGCACTACAATTACACCTTTTAATTTAAACTCCTGTTCTCACGGAGAAACAAATTCCCCTTATCTCACAGAGAGAAAACAAAATCTGATAATATTAACGTACTGTACCACATTTACCAAATTTTATCACATATTACAAAACCATGCTTTATTGTTAATTTTATGAAAACTATTATCATTACCAGAGCATTTAGGTAAAAATTTCTGAGCTTTATTTTGGTGTTTTCATAGCACTAGAAGCAAGGTACATTTTTCAATATTCTAGAAGATTTGGTAGTACTTTTGCTTTTTGAGTCATGGATGCTCAAGGGAAAGAGCACTCGCCTCCTACAGAGGTGATCCGGGCTTGATTCCCAGTAATGTCTGGTCGAAACGAATGTCGTACCTGGCTCGCACCGACCACAGTGCTGACGCAATATATCCTCAGTGGTAGACGGATCATGGGTTCGAGTCCCCTTGCCGTCAAGCTATCCTTAAGAGATTTTCGAGATTTTTCTCTCCATGTTCCGCAAATGCGGATTAGTTTCATAAAAAATCCTCCACGTAGGCAAATTTCTGCAAATAATTGATTCAGGAATTGTCTTGTCTTTCAGATTAGGTTCAAAGTTACAAGGCTGCGGAGTGTAACATTGCTAGTCGTAAACTCAGAATTGGATCGGCCGATTATAAAATAAAATTCGGTGCATCTATTTTTATTCTTTAAACAAAATTAAGCTCTTAAATTGATGATTTTATTTGGGCATATAAACAAAGTAAATTCATTTAAGATTTACTAATTAGGTTTGAGCAATGTGATGTTAGTTTTCCAGACGTGTTTTTTTTTCTGCTTTTGCTTCACGTGAATTAGCCTTTTTCGTGAATATTTTTTTTATGTTTAATTAATTCTATTTATTGGAGTATGCTTGGCAAGACATGTAAAATCAAGCGTTTTGCGTAAAAGATAATCCGTTTTTCGCGCATCTCATGATGTCCATATTATTGATGTTTACATCTATGAATTCTTACCCTTCTTTGTTTTGATCTGTGAGTTATTTCATTGGAAAAATTAGCTGTAAATTCTGCAGATGAAAACGATATTCTTCACAGAAAAAATTTCTTTAAAAAATATAAAAAAATATTTTTGGTTTCTGCTCGTTATCCATCCACTGTAAAAAATGCACATACATTTTACAGATTTACTCTGTACGTTTGAATGTTTAAAGCTGTTTTGTTCACAAAACAGTTTTCGTGTTTTTTATCCTAATCATAAACGGATTAAAACTGTCAGTTTAAAATCTAGTTTTTGACGTGTAGTCTAACAACTCTTTCCTTTTTTCAGATAATTTCACGATTAATTTCTATACCAGCTCTTATTATTTGGCAGTTATTTTATAGTTTGGAACATCATTTAAATAAGACTTTGATTTGATTTAATTGTCAAATTCATACTCGACCAGATTATTATATTTCTTTAGGTATAACTTTCTGGTAAATTAAGTTGAAAAGCATTTTTATACCTAGTTTTAAACGTTTTTACACTTAAATGCTATTTCAATAAGTCAGACTCTTAAGACAAAAATAGTTTAAGACGTATCTACATACTGAGATACTCGAGTTTAGGTATCTCAGATTTTATATTTTGTAACCGTCAGTGTACTACAGGCGCAATTTTTGGTTTACGACTACTAGCGTTCAACTCCGTAGTCTCGTAAGTTTGAATCAAATCTAGTAGGCAAAGGAACTCTTGAATCAAGTATTGGGAGAAATTTGCCGAACGTGGAGGAATTTTTGATGGACCTAACCAGTATTTGCGTTACATGGAGAGGAATACCACGAAAATCTCCGATGGTTAGCATGACGGCAAGGAGATTTCATGATCCGTCTGTCTCTGAGGATATTTGCGGATATATATGAGACACTGTGGTCGGTGCAAGCCAAATGTGGGATTCGAATTAACCATCTATCGCTGGGATTCGAACCCGGTTCACCTCACTGCAAGGCGAACGCTCTATCCCTGAGCCACCACGGCTATGCGGTAGCTCAGGGATTACATGCTAATTTTAAAGCATTCTTTTTTAAAATAACTGAGTTTGCTTAAATTACGCGGTTTGCTTGTTAAGCTATCTGCTGTAATACATAGCCATCTGTTTTTAAATAGCAGTCGTTTCCTGTGAAATAAATGGATTTATACTGATGACTGATTTCTTTTAAAGTATTTAAACCCATTTTGAAAAATAAAGTGTTAAACCATTGTATTCTTTTTAAAATGGTTTGTATTTTGATTTTCGAAATAAATCGTCATTTTACTATTTTTAAGCAGTTTTCTTTCAATTGAAATTCCAGATTTTTTTCGTTATTCCGTTTATTCTTTTTATACAAAAATTATTTAGTTTAACATGTTAAACACTATTAAGCAGCCTTTTTGAATTACATTTGCCTGGATTAGTGAAACCATATTTGCGGATTTTCTTTACTTTTTGTGAAGATAGCTTGAAAATTTTCAATAACGCAATTACAAAAAGAAAACTCCCTTTGTTAATTTTTGTAACTCTTCAAATATACGCTAAAATTGATACAAAAAATTTCGTCTAATACAGATGCTCAGAAAAAAGTATTACTAATACTAATAGAATATGGTAAAATTTACTGTGTTTCTGGCTCTAAGGAAGCACGAAAAAACTCGGTAGTTTTTACCGTAGTATTTTGGTAATGATTTCGGAAAAAAAAACAATAAAACATGGTTTTATAACATGCAGTAAAACTTTTTATATGATGCGTTATAATACCTTAGAAAATGACATAAAAAATTATCCGGTAAAATTTAGTTCCAATTTTGTATTTTTTAATAAATGTTTGGTAATAAGAAATGTAGTAGAGAATTTCTGGTAAACCGTTAGCAAATGAGCGCAAAATTATCAAATAAATGGTTTAAATTCAGTACATATTGCTTAATAGAGCAGAATTATATTTTTTTCCCAACCAGCAATGAGTTTAGTATAGAATACGGTAAATTTACCTAATTCTCAGAGTAAATATATCCTATCTATGTAAGTCTTAAGTTTCCTTTGAAGATGTTTTGCTGTTACATTTGAATGCCTTAACCGATGAATTGCATTTTGCCCATCTTTCCTACTTAGGTTATTATTTTATTAATTACTGATAATATATTACATATCAAAACAAATATAAATCAATTATATCTATCATATGACATAATTCTTTATTTTAATTTAAAATTGGATTATAATAGATACCCAATTATCTAATACTTGTATTATTAAATTTCTGTTCACATCCATTTGCAAGGAATTCAATTGTATCTCGTTAAGCGAAGTTTATGAAAGGCGTTGGTATTACATACTAAATCCTCAGCTGTTTCTACATAATTAATAACGTCGGCAGTAGCTTTAATCTTTTGAGAAACTTACGAATATTTTCAGCATAAACTATCCCTTGATGCAATTAAGTAGAAGTAGGAGAACAATTCTACAAAATAACTACGAAAGCAGTTCTATAAATGATCTGATATAGAGGATTAATGGATTAATTTTATTAAAATGTTCGCCAAATTGACAAATAATGTGCAATGATATTCCAAGGTAATCAGATTTAGATTACGAAATAAAATAACACTAACTGAGTTGCTGTTAGTTAATTCGAGATTTTGTAGGAAAAAATGAAAAGAATTTCTACTTAATTTCAGTACCAGGATAGATGACATACTCGAAAGGATAAATTAACCCTTACTAAGGTCTAAGGTAAGTATACTTTACTTCAACTTCATTAACTTTTAAAAGAAAATGTGATAATACCAATGAAGAGTTTTGTTAATATAAACATTGGTAGCAGATAAGGAATGCGTGGGGTCAAGAGTAGATGCAAGTACTGGACGTTATTTTCTCTTGTGAGTTATACGCGTGTACATTTGATCATTTTTAATTGAGTTTATTTGCACTAAAACACAGAATTTAAAATTTTGGTTTTTTATATATGCCCCAAAATAGAAGTTTATGGCCAATTTTTTAATTTAAATCTTTAATTAAAAATTCTTTAATTAAATGATTTTTTGTAATTATTAAAAATTATTAAAATTTAAAAATTATGAGGAATTATTAAAGAATTTAATTAAAATTCTTTAATTCTTTAATTAGAAATTTTGAAATTTCACTCCTCTTCCCATCAAAAAATAGTCTTAAGAAACAAATCAACTTCAGGTAATAAGCTTAATGAGTTTAATTTTATAAATCAAATTCAACGCCGAAAATATTTTAATATAGCATTGCTAGCAAAAAATGGCCTTAATAAAGACATTTTAAAATTTCTGTTAAGTTTTGTAATCATTGCAAATAACAGTAAATCCTACTTTAAAAATCAAAAATTGGAAAACTTCTGATATTTTATCAGAAAATCTGTTATTTAAACAAATTTCAGTTTCCTATAATAAAACAATAATTATTCATTTTTTAAGCTGAATTTATAATAGATAATGCAATAAATACCACAAAACTAAATGCGTGACAATATTGTAAATCAATCTTAATTATTGTTAGTTCAATTATTTCGAGTCGATATTGAAAAACCTCTCTCTGAGGACTGCAAAACTTATTATCATTTTAAAATTATTTAATTACGATCATGTACGTAGAATTATAAATTTTGGATGTTATTCAAATTAATCGGTTTAAAATTGGATTAATTTAATAAAAAAAGAAAGGTTTTCCTGTACTACATTTTCTAACATTTAAAGATAAAAGTCTTTAAGTCTCTGTTAACTTGATTAGTACTGCTTTTTAAAGATATCAAAACAAGTAAGACTTATTGTTTAAATAAAATTATTCACTTATTTTCCATTAATGTTGTGTTTGTAATTAAAACGCTCTTTTGTGAGCCGAAAAACTTTTTAGAGTTGTTTTGCAAAAGTGAAAAATAATTGTTTTTATTTTTAAATTTTATGTTATTTCTGGAGAATCAAATGGATCTCAAATAAATGAAAGAAATGACGATTTTGAATAACCCAACGAGGACATTGCTAAATAAATTAGTATTCTCTTACAGAAATTTAAGGTATTTTGAGGTTTATTTGAGATTGCTTTGAGGCGTCAAGGTTTATTTAAGGTTTTTTCGAAGTTATTATCAAAAACAACTTTAAAGTATCAACCTCCCAAGGTGTATACTCAAGGTGTTTGAAGTTGTTTTATTTAAACTTGAGGTTGTTTTGAGGTTGATGGAAATCTGCTTTAGAGCAAGAACATGGTTGTTTGGTTACAGGGAGGTTGTTTTTGAAGTGTACAGATTATTTTTTCTACACTTCAAGCAAATACGTATATTTGAGGAGTGAGAAATTTCACCCGATCTAAACTAAAAATTATTTCTGAGTATATATGAGGTTGATTTTGTGTTGTGTAAATGAAGTTGAAACTGAGGTTTAATAATAAGGTTAATTTTGGTGCAAGACATAACCTCATTTTCCGCATCAGGTGCATTTTTTAACAACTGTCAACCTCAATTCAACCTCAAAAACCTCTTGTTTTTTTTTGTAAGGGTTTACGTTGAAAAGTTAAAATTAATCTACCCACATGCATGACACGTTTAATTGAACACAATTTTTTTTTTCTAGCCTACTATTTTAAATGTAAAATTTTTGCGTCTTGATTAAATGAATTCTGGGCATTAGGAATTTTTTCTTTCTTCTATGATATTGAGGTGCAGGAGTAGAGACTTAACTACTCAAAGTCTTTAAATGTGAGTTTATAAAACATATAATTTGTTAATGTTTAATATATCTTACTCAATTGGCAAGCAATTTCGTTCTTAAATTACAAATTTTATAAAAATTGTTTTTAATAAAATCTATGATACGTATGCTTATTCAAAGTAAAATAAAATAAAGTTGAGTATTAAAAAAAATATGTTAAAGTTTGTTAAATGGAGAATACAGCTTAAATAATATGCAAAAAGAGTTTTTTGGTTATTAACGAATAATATTTAATTGTTTTTGTAATATTGCTTTCTAAGAAGTCATCTATTTCTCGATAGATATTACTAAAATATTATATTGTAGGTTAATATAAAACAATAGATGAATACTGAAAAATATGATGAATACTGAAAGACAAGTCCTTTTATAGAAGTTATTTTTCATACATTTATTTGATAGTAAACGTATTTCTTAGGACTCAATATGAAGTTTTCAAGATTTGACTTATTCATCATTTTATGAAACTTGCCTAGGAAATATGATCGATGAATATATAAGTCAGGTACGAAATCGACTATTTTTGCTATATTCTTTTACACATTTTTGTTCCGCATTTACTGGGAGAAATAATAGAAGGAAATATTCGAGAAGGTTGGATTTTATGTAATAGTTCTTATTATTATGTAAATTTGATGATAGATAAATCTCAATGTTTAGGTGTTTTCTCTTCGGTATTTTACAAATTTTGATTCCATCTTTATGCTAATTTCAGAGTAATTTATTTTATATCAAGAGTTAAGGGAAATGTATTCATAATAAATAGTCTTCAAAATTAAAATTTAGTTCCAAATTTTAATTTTATAAAACAGGCGAATTAACTTCAATGATATTAATTCCGTATTTAGTATGACTGGTTTTTTTAAAGATTGAACTGAGTCAAGCAGCATTTTATTTTTTCCCTAAATTTTAACTTACGTACTCTTCCTACATGTTTTAAGGAATTTATTTGCGATTCAGAGCCATTCAGTCTAACATGTTGAAACTGAATAGCTGGAATGCAGAATAAGAATATCTATTTCAATAGATTTACACTAAAACAGAATTAAATAGTATTTCAATTTTTACCTGCATTTTAACTTACGTACGTGTTGAAAAATAACAATATGTATTTCAAGAGATTTGCACTAATAATACCTAAGTTTAACAGCTTTATAGTTTTTTTTCCTATATTTTAATTTATGTATGTTTTGTATAGGTTTTAATGAATTTGTGTGGATTTCGAAACATTCCGTCTATCATAATGCAACTGAATAATTAAGATGCAAAATAAAAATATCTATTTCGATAGATTTGTACTAAAACGGAGATGAGCAGCATTTTTGTTTTTATTAATGAGTTTTTTGTGTGGTTTAGAAGCATTCTGTCTATCATAATACAACTGAAAAATAATAGTAACTATTTCAATAGATTTGCACTCAATCAGAGTTCAACAATATTTCAGTTTTTCTTGCATTTTAATTTATGTACCTTTTGAATAATAATAATATATATCTCAATAGATTTGCACTGAAATTGAGATAGATTCCCACTAATGCAAAGTTTAACAGTATTATACTTTTTCCTTATATTTTAATTAATATACGTTTTTGCATAGATTTAAATGAATTCGTGTGGATTTAGAAGCATCCAGTCTATTATCAACTGAATAATTAAGATGCATAATGCTAATATCTATTTTAATAGATTTGAGCTAAAATTAAGATAGATTTGCACTGAAATAAATTTAAAAAGATTAAGTCCCCCCCTTACATTTTAATTTATGCACGTTTTGTATAGGGTTTACTGAATTTGTGTGTAATTTAAAAGCATTCTGTCTACAATAATATAACTGAATAATTAAGGTGCAAAAAAAAAACAATATCCATTTCAATAGATTTGCACCAAAACGGAGATAATCAGCATTTTAGGTTTTTCTTACATTTTAATTTACGTACCTTTTCCATAGGGTTCAATGAATTTGTGTGTGATTCAGAAACATTCTATTTATCATAATGCAACTGAATAAATGCAGATGCAGAATAGTAATAACTAATTCAAAAGATTTGCACTAAAACAGAGTTAATCAGCATATTAAGTTTTCCTAAGATTTTAATTTACGTACGTTTTATATAGGGTTTAATAAATTCATGTGCAATTTAGAAACATTCTGTCTGTCATAATACAGCTGAATAATTGAGGTATCTGACATAATTTTGGATTGAGTATAGTGCGGCTTTCAGGAGAACTCCTCCAGAAACCCGTTTCGCGTCGGGGCGGATACTATGGCTACGAGGAAAAGACACTTCGAATAGGGGTGTAGGGTCAATAGGGGTGTAGGGTTTTGTCTTAATCTCAGCATAGGTCGTCGTTAGCAAACCAGTCCACACCTTCTTTCCTCCATTTCACCTCCATTAGAAATGTGCTCTCGCTTGTTACCATAGTAGCAGACAGTCCCAGATTTTTATTCTGGAGGAGTTCTCCTCAAAGCCGCACTATATTTGAAATTGAGTTTTTTATAAATTTAAAATTCCTTGTATTTATTTGCGAAGTTATAGCAAATTTTTTGTGCAAGGTGATAACAATGGATAGACTTTTTTATAAATTTAAAATTCCTTGTAATTATAGCTTTCAAAAAATACTTTACTCTTGCTTGTACTTCATATTGCGTATTACTATGGTATGTATTACTATAGTGGCATTTATTTGCGAAGTTATAGCAGTTTTTGTGCAAGGTGATAACACTGGATAGACTAGTGATTTTATGTCTTTAAAAGCGCTTACCTCAGAATCAGATTTTTTTTTTTAAATTTTAATTTTCTACAAATTTTCATGAGTGTTTATGATTACAGCACATATTTTTAACTACAGACAAAGAGAAAAAAAAAGAATTTTATTTTTTATGCATGTTTTTTCGCATAGACAAGTGCGAATTCTTTTTAAAAAGTCGCTTTTTTAACTACATTGACCCCTAACTCAGTAGTATTTGCAATTTCTTTTAAGATTATGGTACAAAACATAATTGATAGTCTTCTAAGTAAAGTCCTCAATGCATTCTCTGTTTTAAGAGATACATTTTTTTTACAGTTTTTAACGTATATATAAAAAAAATTCCTATCATTGCCCTTAACGCTTTTTTTCGAAGCTCTGTCACCTAGGAAAATAAAAAAAAAAGCCATAGTGAAAGTGCCTTAAACTTGATGGAATGCGATGTTTTTAAACTCTCTGTATTATCTTGCCGTGAAGAATTATCTGGGCTTAGAACAGATAAATGACTTAAATATTTAAAAAGTTACTAAACTTTTTTAAAAATCGCCAACTTAGCGACATTTTTCCACCTAGAAAGAAATTATCAAAATCCTTGCCGTATTCTCAGTTTCTGCAAATTTTTATGAGCCCAAGTAATGCAGCACTGGAGTAAGTATTTAAATATTAAAAAATGACTACATAAGCTATACGACAAAGATACACGATGGGATGCAACAAACGCTTTTTATTTTTACAAAATTATGGACGTTTTGCACCATTTACAAAATAAACATAGACAGCGCTGGATTTAGATTAGCTAAACTTCACCTAACAGTCATGAGTGAAAGTAAGAAACTCGCAGCAGTTATAGTTATAAAATAGCATATTATTCGCAAAAGAAGCATCATTTCATATTACGACCGAGCCTTCGAAAAAACAGTTTAAACATATAGAGATATGAAAAACGAGGTAAGATGCTTGGTTATGGTTGGGTGATGCAAGCAAATATTGAACAATAAAGTACATAATATATTATGAAAAATGAAGGCATGTAATTAAGATTTCACAGAGCGAAAATAGAGTCACTTACTTGAATAAGTGCCTCTTAAGGAAGGGACTAATTGCAGTAAATAATAAAGCACAGAAACTTGATAAGAAAAGATGTGCAAGTTAAGTTATTTTTCACTTTTTTTTGCGATTCATTTGCTTCTTTCTAGCTTATTTTGGCTTTTATTAAGAAAATGTGATTTTAATGACTGTTTTATGACGTTGGAAAATCAAGTATAAATATGAATATTTTGTTCTATTAAATTCCGAGACTAAACTACCGAAGTTTCTTTTAAAATGTATGAATTGTAATAAAACTTACAATTGAAACTGATATATATAGATTGTTTAAAAATACAATATTGCTAAAATTAAGTATAAAATGATTTGTGTTTTAAAGGTAAAGAATAGCATAGTAAATTATAGTGTAGTAAAATATCTTGGCATCACAAATTTCATCCTACTCCCGTATGGAGAAAAAAAAATCCGGTAAAATTACTATACTGTATGGTAATGACATTTGGTAAAAAAAAAACCCATAACTCTTGTAATAAAACAAAATTAATAGCATTTTTAAACCATTCACTTGCTAATTTTTCTGTTCATATGGTAACGGTTACCTAAAAAATTTGGGCTCCAAAATTATAGTTCTCATTGCCACACATTCAGTAAAAAATACGAAACTGAAAAGTAGATTTAACCGAAGAAAAGATTTTTTAAGTCATGCTCTAAGAAATCATGATAAAATTAACTAATTTAGTCACATTTACTAAATTTTATCACACATTGCAAAATTTATATTGATGGTAATTTAACCAAACTCATTACCAAATCACTCGGGCGAAAATTTCCAAGGTCTTCGTTTTTCCCATAGAGCTAGAAAAGCGGTAAATTTAAACATATTCTGGCAGTTCTGACCATGCTTTTTTTTCTCAGTACAGTTCTCTTCATTCTTATGTTGGATTATCTAATTCAGGATATTTCTCCCTCTTTAAACTCCTTTTTTTCTCGTAGTAACTTGTTTGAAATTTTTTTTCTCTATATCTGTGTTTCCCTCTATAACTTCGTATTTGCTCAGTCATGAAATTCTTTGTTTTTGATCAAAACTATTGTAATTCTGTTTATGTAGCATTATTTGTCTTTTTTTTAAACATTCTTTAGCATTGCTCATCAGATGCACATGTTAGGAATATATTTTACAATAATATATTTTAAACTAAATAATTGAATTATTAGTTTACAGAAGAAAAGGTTGCTTCGTTTGAAAGACATGCTTATTTTATTCTTCGATGTGAACTCGTTGAAACATTTAAAAACACCGTTTTCCGTGAAATAAAATAAATAATTTTATAATTCGAGAAATTAATTTAGTTAGTTACAATTCCTTCACATGTCTTATAATTGCGTATCATTTTCTTGTTCCCTTAATTTAATAAAATTATTGTTTTCTGTTTACAAAATGACTAGATTCTAAAGAAAATATTTGCTGCACTTGATTCATTTATGGAATTACATTTCCAAAATTTATCACATTTCGTACCTTATTTGTTTTTCCATGTTTTGTTTAAATTTCTATCAAACAATAGTTGAACTGACTGCCTTAAATTAATATATTGGATTAAGAATTTAAGAGAAATATTTAAATTAAAAGGAAATATAAATAAGTCACATATTTAATTCTTCGAAATTAAAACTAATAAGCTTTCCGGAATATTGGAATTAATCTTATGTTTCGACTAAAATATTATAACGTCTGTGTTTCGCCGATTTATCAATATTATTTGAAAAACAGAGAAAGGTTTCAAGTATCATGGTGCTTAACTGATAGTATCTGAGAAGCAAATGCTGGAATTAAACTGAATTCTTATTTATTTTAATTAATTGTAAATATTTGAAACAGATAGAAATATGAATTTTAATTATGAATTTTGTAGTGGGGTATTTACCTTAGAGTACTACGAAGAATTTAAAAAGTAGAACTTCAAAGATAATGGAATTTCTTGTTATCGATAAAATTAAATAAGCTATATAGCTAAGAAATTTCCACGTGTAAATTAGTTAAAGTTTATTTTAAGTGCTGTGCAAATTTAAGAAGAATGTGCCGTAAAACTAAAGAGTCAATACACCTATTTATTTCGTTTCTTAAACAAATACATTCATGTCAAGTTTAATGTAAATTAATTTTACTCTATTTAATAGAATGTTGAAAATATATTGTTATTTTAAGAAACTTCCATACACACGGAGAAAAAAAAATTCATGTAAAATTACCGTACGGCGTGGTAATGCCATTTCTTGTTAAAAAAACAACATAATTCTAAAAATAAAATCAAATATAAACATTTATTTGGCTATTTTTCTACTCATATGGTAATGGTTCATAGGAAATTTTGGTTTTCAAAATTATAGTATTCACTGTTAAAATTTTCATTCTAAAATTATGGTGAAAAAACTGGCAGCTGTCTTTCCATCCAATTAACAGTAAAGTTTACGGTAAAGAAATTTTTTTTCCTTTATAGTTTTGAAACCATTTACCAAATGTAAGGTTATAAAACCATGAATACAAAACTATAAGCTTTTTCAACCATTTACAATTAGCTTTTTTGAAAAACGGAAAAAAATACAATTACTTAACTAGACATACTAGCTCGACTTTTCGTAAGTGGAGTGTGCCGGACACTATAAATTCGGCATTGGAGTGTGCCGGACACTATAAATTCTTCATATTTTAAAGGGGATGGCGGAAATATTGTGGTGTCAACATTAGGACTCAAACTCCAGTTCTGCCGGTCATGAGATTGACAGATAAGCTAGCTCGGCTGTGATATGTACACAGTAGCTTCATCAGGTGGTTCTAGTCGGTGCAATAAAATTCTGGTTGTTTAACTGTATTAGGTGAAAGCAGTTAATAAAGAGTTTTTCTCAAACTCAAAAGTTTGATTACCATTTTATTTATGGTTTTTTGACTGTTTTGATTAAATATGGTAAAATAACCATTCAATAAATTGTTATTTAACAATTTTTTTCCGAGAAATTTCCAACAGTGTTTATTATCAAACATTTATTGAAAAATACGAAATTGCGAAGCAAATTTAACCGAATAAATGATATTTAGGTCATGCTCTAAGGTATCATAATAAAATTACCAACTTTTGGCAAATTTACAAAATTGTATCACATATTATAACACCTTAGTATAACGAAATCTTTACCAAAGCACTTCGGTAAAAACTACCGAGCTTTTTGGTGTTCCCATAAAGACAGAAATACGGTAAATTAAACCTTATTTTGGTAGTTTTAACCATACTTTTTTCTCATTGCACTTGTAAATCTAATGTATTCAACTAATTTTGTCGTATTTTATGTAAAATTATTTTCCGTAAATACTATTTTCTATTCTTTCTGCATCTAAACTTAATATGAGTTAATAGAATACACGGTTCAAGTAACTTCGCTAGAAAATAGCGGCTATTTTTAAAAATATTCTTGTTCGTGTACACCGGTTAGGTGACGACCTCTATTTTTCTGTTGACTTAAATGCATATTACTGAATAATATGCTTAATATTTTTAAAAAAATATATATATATATTTAAACCTGTACTTCAAATAAAAATATAAGCCATAGAATAATTGAGACATTTTTATTACTGTTGTTGTTTTCGTGGGCTATTAAGGTAAGTGGTGCGATTGTCTTGTTTTCCAGTGGCGCCATCTATGGTCAAGAATTCGACTTTGCCACACCCATACATCATACCAGTTTATAGGGCTAATCATATATCCATTCATTCATTCAGAAATCGTAAATTTGACCTGAAACACCGAACGATCAGTCTCCATCAGTACTTCCAGAGACATAATTTGTTAAGGGAACATGAAGGAATTTGTGACCTGACAGATTTTACGTGCACCAGTCACCATTTACTACATGGGAAGTCTTCGGCCAGATGGATTCGAACTATCGTTTACCCGAACGGTAGTCCAACGCCCTGCTAACCAGGCTATCCCAGCCTCCTTTTTATTTCTAATTTATTGAACAAATATCAATAAATTAAAAGTTCATTAAAGTTTTAAAAATATCCAGAAAATAATATCAAACTGTTACTTCAAATTAAATACTCGGAGGAAATATTTTTTTTAACAGAAGTATGACATATTACAGAAAGTATATATTAGAATTTGATTGCAAGAAGAATTCGTTCTTTAAATAAATCTTAACATACGCTACATAGAAGAAAGCAATATAAAGATATCTTTAAAGAAACGTCTGAAATCAAGGCATCTTTTGTATAAATTTATGATAAAAGTTCATGGCTTCTGCGTTTTATTTCATATAGTTTACATCTTAAATAACTCGTCNATTTGGCGTAAAAAATCATACTTTTAATTCACGGTTAAAAACATAACACATTTATAACATAAACTTCTTTAATGGATAGAAACAGATTTATACTTCTTATAAAATAACTTTAAAATCAATACTCAATTAAAAACTCACCTGAATTAATATATAACAAATTAGATTCGCTGCTTTTTCACATAAACTTTGCCGCCATATTGTTTTGACTTGTGCTATCCCATAATCCCATGCGGTTGCTGCCACCTGATTGGTTGAATTGTGAAGTTGAATCAACTCTTTCGAAGAGATCTGAAGGAGTTGAACAGCAGTTGATCCAACTCGGATAAGTATAGCACACCTATGTTTTCGGACGGAGTTGTCTTCGGAGTTGAAGTTGAGGTTGAGTTGAAGGTTGAGTTGGACGAATTTCCTTAAGTGTGATATGGCCTTAAGCGTATGAGTACTGTTATTTTAACAAATAAGCTTTTTATTTCAACAAAAATCTCTATAAGATAATCATGTCAGCATATGAGGTTAAAGACGAGAGCAGCATTCGTTTGCCCTGTCAACACATGGATTTGAACCTGGGACACTATATGTGAGACACCAGAGGATATAGAGGGTCCCTTTAGTGTCTCATTATAAAGTAAAATCTCAAGCTGTTTTTTTACATTAAATTACATGCTTATTGAGCCGGCAAGGCGGCCGAGCGGTTAGCGCACCCGACTGCGAAGCCAGTGGCCGCGTGTTCGAATCCCGCTCAGGGCATGAATGTTTCTCTCTCTTGTGTTGTCCTCTGTTGCGTGTAATGAGTGAATGTGGCCCATCCTATGAACGGGTTTGTGGCAGTGTGGCTTGGGCACTGTTACTCGCCTCCGTGACTTTTTTTTTCTTTTCTCCAAGCTTTGGACATGTACCTAGGTCATTATGGACCCTTTACCATATAGCCCAAAGCTTGGCTACTGGTCCGGCTCCACTCCAGCCTAGGAACGAGCCCATTCAGCAGGAATTTATTAAGAATTTAGATCAGTACAAAGTCACAATATTTTAAAAAAATACAAAGATTAAATATGGTGCAAGTTAATAACACATAATAACAAAAATAATAAAAGAAGTATAAAAGGAAGAAAAACTTAAAGGCCATAAACTATTTGTTATTGCCTTAACTAAATAAACAATTTTGAAAAAGATCCCCCCCNGCGAGGATCGAACCCACGACCTCTTGGATATGGGCCCAGCGCCCTACCGATCAGACTATCCCGGCCCCTCTATGAACGGGTTTGTGGCAGTGTGGCTTGGGCAATGTTACTCGCCTCCGTGACTTTGGTTCACAGGTGCCCACTGGGTAACGCGAAATGAGTAACACCGCTGGCATCCTCTAAGGCGAAACGAATAATGTTCAGTGCCTGCCATTCGAAAAAAAAACGTACTTATTGAAATAATATTTTTGAGTGAAAAACATTTAAAACTATAGTGGCTCACTCGTATAATAATGTTTGGCAACTTAACTTACCAAAAGGCTGTAGCTAAAGAAATCTCATAATCAAACAGATAATCAATTTGACAGAAAAATTTTACAGTTTCATTTACAATGCCCAAAATTATAAAATAATTTCTAAAAATAAGAGCCAGTATAAAAAATAATCGTAAAATGACTTAAAAGAGATAAAGTAGTCATACGGTAAGTGAAACAGGAAGGCAAAAACTAAACTTTGAATTGATGGTTTTATTCCGTTTATGATTAGAGAGAAAAACAGAGAAAAACCATTTTGTCAACAAAAACAGTCTAATATACAGAGGAAGTCAGTAACAAGAACGGGTTTTTTTTCTCACAGAGAGCGGATAACGGTTAAAACAAAAAAAAAAAAACTGTACTTTTTTTAAACAGTTTTTTTTTCTGTTCCAACTAAAAAAAGAGATAAGAAAAAGAATTATAGAAAAGAGACATCAGAGAAGAAAATTATGAAAAATAATTATAATTTTTATTTACTGCACATACGTTGCAAGTACATAGGACCCAAGTTAAAAATACGAAGAATATAAAATATATTCGGAAATATTTTCAAAGAGACGAAAAAAGGAAAAGAGACGAAAAAAGAAACTTGAAAAAAAAATTTAAGAAAAACCGGAAAACAAAATAAGTAAGAGATATAATCTTTTCGACAGAGCACACGATTATGTCTACAAATTAGAGTGCTTTCTATTATTGTATTAATATAGTCAAATCAAAATATATTAATTTAATAGTGCGCTACTGTCTATTTATCTATCTATCTATCTATAATAATAATGAAAAAATAACAAACAACTGATTAAAAAAAAGAAAAGAAAAAAGGATGAAATTTTTAAGAAAAAACCGAAAATAAAAGATATAATCTTTTCATCAGCCCACACGATTAGATCCGCAAAAAATAGTGCTTTCTGAAATTGTGACAATATAGCCGAAGCAAAATATATGAATACAATAGTGTGGGGATCACTCAAAAAATTTTTTTTTTGCAAAAATTACTACAGCAAATTAAATAGAACACAATAAGTAAAAATAACACGTAAAAACAGAAAATAAATTAATATATATATATATATTAATACAAATATATANTTTCAAGAATTTTGGTTTTAATGTAAATTTGTAATTTTTTTTTTGTTTTCTACTTACTTCTGTAAGCATCAGGTTATCTTTTGTGGTGCGTGGAGAGTTTGCAATAATTTAAATTAAAAAAAACAACTCTGAATCCCACCTTACTAGTCAACAGGAAGGGCCTACCATATTAGCTTGTCGTTGATGATTGATTGACGTCTTCAGTTCAGATAGTGTTTTACTATGCCAACTCTCCAATGTTCTTCTGTTTTTGGTCATTACAATTATAAAAATTGCTTTTAGTTAAGTTTATAATATGTTTTATAAGAGTTCACACGCTAGCAAACAATAAGGATTTAGCCCAAAAGTTGCAATGTTTTGTTTCATTTCGATAACCTCAGCACTCAAGACCCGATCACCATGACGTGAGTTTATTCTGACCCCATGAAAGCTTGAGTGCAGCAGCAGAAGAAGCAGATAATATATATACTGATGTGTAACCGAGTCTGAATATATTTTCTTTCTTGAAGAAAGAATAGAAAAGAACCATTTGAAATTAAGTGGTCAAATATGTAAGGTGCGTGAGAGCTATATCACTGAAGTTATAGAAAACATGAGCAAATAAGGAACGATGTATTACAGCTCTTTGTGGTCTAATTCAGATAAATTGAAAATCTATTGGATGATAACGATCAGAGCGAAGTTCCAAGATGGATAATAGAAGCTTGCGTGCTTTTTGTTCATTGTTATTACGTTTATAGTAACTTAAAGTAAATATTTATCACTATTATTTCACTCTTGCGCGATTGATAGATTGTAATAAATCTATAAGACCCAATAAGGAATTAATTAAAATACTAAGTTAAGGTGAAAAGCGACCTTAACATCGTTTTATATATATTTTTTATTTAAAACGTAGCACTACACATCTTTATATATTCTCAGAAAGATAGGTTGAATTTTGAATCATAATATGTTTGATTCTAAATACGGTGCGCATTTGCTTCTTTTTTAATAATGTATTGAATTCTTATGGTGTTTAAGTCTAAATTAAATCTGAGTATCGGGTAATTAAGTTTAAAAAATATGATAATATGGATTTTTTAGCCTCAATGCTGGATGGATCACACGGACTTGACCTCAATGCTGTTCTCTGATATTGAATCTCGTATTGGTACGTATACGTACTCGTTAATACGTTGCGTATCTGAAAAAGAACCTTTCACTGCATCTGCCGGTTTTGAAAGTGTAACATATGTAGTAAATGTGAACAATAGTATGGTTCAACACTCATCTAAAATTTCAACAGTGTAAGAATATAAGTTGAAACTAGTAAAAAATAAAAAGACCACGGGTTTTGTATTAGCGTTTATATGAAAGGTGAGAAATCTTCTTTACAAAACTAATGACGATTTCTCAAAACAATGTTTCGTCGATTGGAAGATACGGCATCTCAGGAAATTACATGACACATATATAGCATTTGCATGACTTGTATGGGATTTTTATTGCATTCTTAGATTTTGATCAATTAAGTAGTGAGAGTGGGCAAAACTGAGTAGTGAGGTAAGCCCAAATACCTTGATTGTGTCAAAAATAGTTCAAATTTTTTAGCGGGCAAACTAAGAATTGTTTCCATCTGGTGACCAGTGGAATTTGTGCTTGCGGCGATGCTGATGAAGATGCTGAGCACATTCTTCTTCATTACAATCTGTATGCGAGTTTTCGAATTAAATTAAAGACTGATTTGAGGCGTCTATCTATTTGTTGGACTTCTGTTTTTTAGAACTGGTCAAAAGTATCGAAAGTCTTGTTGTTTTCAAGAATTTTGGTTTTAATGTAAATTTGTAAATTTTTTTTTGTTTTCTACTTACTTCTGTAAGCATCAGGTTATCTTTTGTGGTGCGTGGAGAGTTTGCAATAATTTAAATTAAAAAAAACAACTCTGAATCCCACCTTACTAGTCAACAGGAAGGGCCTACCATATTAGCTTGTCGTTGATGATTGATTGACGTCTTCAGTTCAGATAGTGTTTTACTATGCCAACTCTCCAATGTTCTTCTGTTTTTGGTCATTACAATTATAAAAATTGCTTTTAGTTAAGTTTATAATATGTTTTATAAGAGTTCACACGCTAGCAAACAATAAGGATTTAGCCCAAAAGTTGCAATGTTTTGTTTCGTTTCGATAACCTCAGCACTCAAGACCCGATCACCATGACGTGAGTTTATTCTGACCCCATGAAAGCTTGAGTGCAGCAGCAGAAGAAGCAGATAACAACATCAAAGGCTGTACAAAGTTTACAGACCTAAGGACGAAATTCATTACAGACTCTTTCCTGAAAGCATAAAGAGTAATATTTTCATAGTAGAATTTTCGTAGAACCCTTATACAAAATTGAAGTTTTTTCATAGATATATTTTATGAAGGAAATTTTGATCGAGTCCTCAGTAGTCCTGAGCCCCTTGACAATTGATTCCCCCCTTGAGTACTGTTTAGACTAAATCACATGAAAATTGCATGCATAATTTTCTTAAATTGTCATACGAAATAGAAATGTCTGCTTTTATTTTCAATAAAATTTGTCATAGATTTAACATGCGTACATGATATTGCCTCACTAATGGGATAAGACCGGGTAATTTAATTTTACCCAGAAAAAACTTTATTAAAAAAGTGCATGTTTAACTCTTTAGGAATGATGTATTGTACACAGACAAATAATGAACAACTTTATCTAACTGTTTTTACGTCAAACAGTTTAGCTTCAGCTGGTCTTCGAATCATAGTTACCTGATCTAACCCCATCTTTCTCCATGTTAAGAAAATAATCTTTCTTTTAGTGCCTTTTTTATATTTCTTAAAGTTCTTAGAAAATCTAACACGCGTATGATTATTTTCTTATAATTTATTTTATGAACGATTCTAAGCACTTGTTCTTTCTTAACATAATTTACGACCTTATTTCCTAAAATATATTTCGTTTTAAAAAATCTCTGTAGTGCTTCAAGAAACTGACAAACGTTAATAAAAAATTATTTTGGAAAGAAACTTAGAAATGATGACTATTTAAAAACTAGGCAAAGTGATGGAATTGCACATTTTTAATTTAAATTCTCGGCTAAAAAATAATTCCTTTATTTTTGCCATGTTTGTAAATTTTATTCCTTATTAATGTCCTGTAATATTTAAATTTGTTTATGCACTGAGAAAAAAGGATGCTCAAAACTACTAGAATATGGTAAAATTTACCATGTGGTAAAATTTACCTCCATGTTTACCTTTTTGAACGCCAAAAAGCACGGTATTTTTTTCCGAAGCATTTTATTAATAAGCTTCGAAAAATTAACAAGGATTTATTGCCATGCTGTTTGACGGTAAATGCAATACAATTTGATAACTTTATCAGAATACCTTAGCCCATGAAATGAAAACCATTTATTCGCTTAAATTTAGTTTTCAGTAAATTATTTTTATTAAATATGTGGTAATAAGAACTGTTATTTGAAATACTAGATTTTCCAGTAAATTATTACTATGCAAACAGAAAAATTGCCAAATTAACAGTTTAAATACTGTGTTTTATTACCAGAATTGTGGTTTTTACCAAAAATTATCATTACCATACAAGTACAGTAATTTTACCAGAATTTATTTTCTCTGTGAAAAACTTTTTCTCCGTGTAGAAATTCAAAATATATAGTTTTAAGTCGTAAAGTGCTTGAATGAATGATAATAAAAAAGTTGAAATATTTGACTCTATCAATTACAATAAAGAGAACAAACCAGTTTTAATTTTTTACAAAGACAAGAATTTTTCAATTTAATTAGAAGTCTATTAATTTAAATTTCATATGATTGAACTCAAAGAAGGCGCTTTTTGCCAATAAAATAAAAACAATGTTTTTTATTATGACTTATTTTTACATTTAATTAGTTTGAACAGATTCATTAAGCTACGTAATGAATCTGAAGACAGTAATAAGAAATAGGTATACGTCATTAAAAACTTATTAAGTCAAAGTTGAACAAAAGTCATTAAGACGAGAATATCGTCCAAGTCAAACTTTAATTTTGGGTTGAAAAATAAGCTCTCATTAATTTCCCTGATAAAATAATTATTCTCATAAGATTAATTAAAGCAACCGAAATGAAACGGAGCAAGTATTGATAAATACGAAAAATTTTTGGGAAGGATTAAATACTTTACTGTAGTTAAATATTCTACAAGATATTATCGTTAAATAAAATTCTAAAAAAAAAAACTTTATATGCTAGTCGTATGAGGAACGTCATACATCTTAATTAAATATTCGTTAATTGTTCCTTTAAAAAAACAAAGTATATTATTCTAAAGAGTTTAAAACTGACTACTAATTTTGTGGTAATGAATATAAATTGCTATCTTCACTTTTATAAAACACATTTGGCTTCTTTTTGTTTTGTCTTCGTAAGAATATTGCAATAAATGCTAAAAATAAAAAGAATAAAAAGAAATGTTCTAAGAGCTTGAAAACATTCAGAAAAGTATATCCAATGTTACGGTTTCGGTTACTCTAATGCATAGTTTGTTAAATATTTAAATTTATATAATATTACATAAATTAGTTATTATTAGTTATAAAATTAGTAATTATATAAATTAGTTATTGTTCTTCATTAGTAATGCAATGTCCCGTTAAAATAATGATATGTATAGTAATATATTTTGTAATACATAATAGTAATAGGATTAGAAGAAATTGACGAATAATAATTTAACAATACAAAAATAAGTAATCATTAAAATACTTCTTAAATATATTCTTCAACATTTATTCAAAACATTTAACTAATCTGCTAGTTGAATCTAAAACTAAATTTCTTTTTTGGAAAAGATGCTCTAAGAGCTTTAAACCATTCAGAAAAATACATCCAAATTTACTGTTTGGGTTATTCTAGTGCATAGTTTGCTAAATAATTTAAATTATAAAATATGTTATATAAATGAGTTATTAACGCTACTAAACAACCTAAATATTCTCTCTTTTTTGGAAAAAGAGAACATTTAGGATGTTCAGTTGTGTTTTTATATAAATTTATTATCTCTGATCATATTTAATAAATCAAAGTAAATAAGTAATGAAAACACGAATATGTAAACGATTATGTACGTAATTAACAATCTTTACCTTAATACAGATAATGATTTCAGTCGTATAATAATGCTGGTAATGTTTACAAATAAGAGCACTTACCATAAATAAAATTTTCGCTTTTAACAATTCAACGATCCTTTAGCTATATTTCTTTAAGTTTTAAGAATAATTATGTCACGAAATCTCGCGATTTGTGAGAAAGCGCGAAGTCTCAACTATAGGATGAAAATTTTTCCTCAACTCAAACTCTCATTGTGGTGCATTGTAGGAGATTAACTAGAATGACAATACTTAAATCATTTTAAGATGTGTCAGATAAAGTGCTAACGAAAGGAAATTCATTATAACTATTAATTATTTAAAAATGGTCTCTAAATGTGTAAACGATGTGTAATTGGTCCATAACAGTTCAATTAGAATGCAATTGCTTTGAAACAACGCGTTCTATAGCTTATCACATTTTAAAAGGATCTAATTTTGACAGGATTCTCACTAGCATTATCAAAATACATTATCTGAAATACAATAACAGAATGTGGATAGATAATTTGTAAATGAACTTATTTCCTATCATTTGCACTTGGACTGTTGCTTATTGCTATAATTTTAATCCCTAACCTACTGCAGTCAGACCGGCAGCTGTTTTTTCATATTCATATACATTTTCTGAGAACTTTTATATCAACATTAACACACTGATGGTTCTGCGCGTAAGAAGTCGTATTTCAACCTGCAATCTTCTCCACATAGCAAAACCAGTTTTTCTAAGTTAATGTTGTTATTATTGTTCTGTTGTTGGCCAGTGTTTCCCAAACTTATGAATTTTGTGTACCCTTTCTAAATTTTTCGTAACGCTGTGTACCCCTAATTAAAAAATGAATGTATTTTTTACTATAAAAAATGCACAACAGTTAAAAATCACAACTGGCTGTTGACACCACTATTTATTAACTGTTAACTCTGCAAAAAATAGCCAATAGCAAAATACGTAATCGTAAATTTTCATTGCTAGTTTTGTTTTTAAATAAATTATTTTGAAATTTTCATATTTTGCAAGATATTTCTTATAAGAACGCGTACCCTAGCTAAACTGTTCTTGTACCCCTGGGGATACGAGTACCACACTTCGGGAAACACTGTCGTAGGCCATTAAGTCAAGGAATGCAATTGTTCGTGTTTTACAGTGGCGCCATTTATGGCCAAGAATTCAACTTCCGCCACATCCATACGTCACATCCGTTTCTGAGGCGGACCCATTAATTCAACCACAGATCGTAATTTTAATCTGTACCAGAGGACGAGCAATCTTCAATTCACTACCTCCAAAGACATAATTTGTTATGGGAGCATGAAGGACCTTATGACCTGACAGATTTAACGTGCACCAGTCACTATTTACTACGCTGGGAGTCTTCAGCCGGTTTTTCGTGTGAATAGAGTTGTGTTAATATAGTTATGTTTTTCCATGTTAATGGTGTATCGGGGAAAAACATTTTCCCAATTCAGCCCATTTGCTTAGCCAGCAGTGGATAGTGTTTAGATTTATCGTTAGAATGATTCTCAGTCCATAATGAATTCCCAATAGCTTTAATGTTTCATATAGCCGCGCATTTAAATATCTTGTGCTTAATTAAGTAATCAATTTACAAACAGAAACAAAGAACATTGTTCTATTGCACTACTCAAAATAACTTTTGAATATTTAAATAAAGCTCACTTATTGTTGCTAAATTTTTCGAAACTGTTGTACAAGGAGTATCTTTGTGAAATTGTAAAGTTAAATTATTAATAATAGAATGTGTTTTCAAAATATTACATGCAACGAAAAGTTTTAATTATATTTAATTTTAAATAATAATGAAATTGTTTTTTTTTTCAATTAATTTATGAACTAGAAACTGTTCCGGGCTTACCAACATTCTCACACATAAAGAATGTGATAGTTTTTTTTTACTGACAAATAATAATATTTTTGTTTTAAATTTAGTACTGTTATGTATTAGATTAGTAAATCGCGAGTGTTTTTGTATTCTCTATAATGAGTCATTAGCACGGAGAGAGCAATTTTAGACTTTTGTCTTGCTCCTCTCGATAGAAAAGGTTTTGCCATTATGACTTCCGGAGCTGGACGTCAGCTTTGGTTGTCATATTTATCCAATTTTTTTTCATTTTTTCGACGTCTCGTTTGTTTCAATTCCTTTTGGATTCACTGTTGTTAAGCGCGTTTTTCCATTGGAAGTTTTATTATTTTCAATTGCTTTAAAATTTCGAATTCTTATATATATTTCGGACTTTAACCAAAGCGACTATGTGATTGTCAACATTCATCGGTGGATGTCACCAACCACCAATTTCTGTCCTTCACAGTAACAACATTAATCCAAAATTAGTTTTTTTTTTCTCTCACAATTACTTTTAGAATTTGAACTATTTTGAAAACATTAGAATTTAAAGATATATTTAGTAACGTTCTGTAAAAGAAATTTTTAATATTTTTCCAAAAATAGATTGTGGGCATGAAAAGTCATCCAGCGAAAAAAAAAAGCTTTTAATTTGGAAAGAATGTTTCTCTTTTGATTCTCGTTTTTTTAAATTTCTAACATGGAATTTTATTTTGCTTTAATTAAATATATTAAGGTATTTAAAGATACAAACACTATCTCTTCATCCGTAATATTTTAGCTAAAAAAATATTCTCAACTTCAATATTTTTTTTTAATTGTGAAACTTTTCGTAAAATTAAAACTAATGTTGAGTTTATTTGCTGTTTTTGCGTGTATTTTGTGAGTTTAAATAAATATCATTTTTTAGAATTAAAGAATTAGCTTAATTTACTTTAAAATTAAAATTGCAGTAAGCGAAGCTTTGTTTCTTGTTTACGTTATAAATTTTTTTTACTTATTTAATACTTAATGAAACAGAGCATAAATAATTATTTCCGTACACATTAAGAGAAACTGTTTTACAATGTAAGAATAACACGTAGTATATATTAAATATTAAGCGAATTAATATTTAAAATACCTGTTTATGTTTAAAGTAGTTCTCAAAATGAAATATAGATGGCAGCACAAATATTAATTAACAATAATTAATATTTGAAATTTAATTAATATTTAAAATACCTATAATTAAGACTAATATACCGGAAGAAAAAGTAATAAAATTATTCCTCGTTGCATTGTTTTTTGTTTTTTGGACAGGGTTCCCGAGGGCCTTGAAAAATTTAAAAAGTGGTAACGAAAATAAAACAAATCAAATGCTGATATTTTAATTTCTGTGTAAACTCCACCACTAAAAATCGTTTTCCAAAGAAAATATATATGCATGAAAATTCCAATTTACTAAACTACTTAACGATAAAGTGGAATATTAAAATAAGAAAAATATTCCATCATTAACCTAAATTTACTACCACTACTGAAATTTTTCAGGGACCACGGGAACCCTGTTCACGTTTATTTGAAACAAATAGTTTTAAATTTAACAAGAGAAATTCATTTTCAATCGGTAAATTTAGAAGAAAGTGTTATAATTAATTTAATTCACTTCTAAACTACACAAATTCATAATAATTCATAACAATTGAAGAGCTTTGTGGAAGAACCAGCTAAGCGGCAAATTTTGTGAATTTGAGTAAATGAGCGCTAAAGTTTATTCTTTCTTCCATTTTGTTTTTTCGTTTAATCTTCATGTTTTTAGTTTGTTTTGGAACTCACACAATTTTTAGGAGTCTATTTATTTGATTCGAATTTTATTATGAAGGAAGATTTTAATGATTTTTGTAAGGAATGTTTGCTTGTTTTCATCGAATATAATTTTACTTAAAAAGATAAAATAAATATACATATATTTAGGCTTGTATTCATAGAATAAAAGTTTAGCAACAAACTGGTTTCAAATTTTATCTAACCTTCTTAGAACGAAAATCGATCGAAAACAACTCAGAGGCAGCGTGAGCTCAACTTTCGCGGATTAGATATTTCACCGGTATGTAACGCTTTAATTGGTGAGAATTTGGTAATTATTTATTTAAAAAACGTATTCCTTTGAATAGATGGTGGTCAAAACGTTATGTCATTTCGTTACATCCAAAGATAATTCTGAAAATAAATACAAGTATTTTTTAGTAGCTTATTAGATTATTTTTTTATTAGTGAAATATTATTTTTTATTAAAAATAATGTAGTTTCATGCAAAAAATGGCGCATTTTAATTTATAAAAATGTTTATAAAACAGTTTTTTTTCTATCGTGGTGAACTAAACGTACGTGATTAGTTAAGCGATTCTCATTTTTCATAATTTAGGTTGCAACTTCAAGAATTTCCACCGTTGAACACCAAACCACTCAGTGAATATGCAGCATTTTTTTGATATTTTTAACTTCTTAAGCTAGAATCTGGGAGAGAAGAGGACATTTCTTTAAAGTACAAAGTCACATTCACCTTCAAGAACTCTTTTAAGTGAAACTAATCAGCATTTGCTCAAAGTAGAGGAGTAGAGGAAACTAATCAGCATTTGCTTAAAGTAGAGGAAACTAATCAGCATTTGCTCAAAGTAGAGGAGTAGAGGAAACTAATCAGCATTTGCTCAAAATAGAGGAGTAGAGGAAACTAATCAGCATTTGCTTAAAGTAGAGGAAACTAATTAGCATTTGCTCAAAGTAGAGGAGTAGAGGAAACTAATCAGCATTTGCTCAAAGTAAAGGAGTGGAGGAAACTAATCAGCATTTGCTCAAAATAGAGGAGTAGATGAAACTAATCAGCATTTGCTTAAAGTAGAAGAAACTAATCAGTATTTGCTCAAAGTAGAGGAGTAGAGGAAACTAATCAGTATTTGCTTAAAGTAGAGGAGTAGAGGAAACTAATCAACATTTGCTAGATCCCGATGGAGCTCTGATATGTTTCCACCAAAGTATAATTTATATCAGCACTGCAAACTCTGTGAACAGGGAGCAGAATAAAGTTTGACTATCTATATCTGTCTTTCAGTCTGTGTTCAGTTCTGTCAAATATATAAGTAGGTATACGCTTATAATTTCGGATTTAACGCTTAATATTTTAAGTAAGCTCACACATCTTAAAGATTGTTGATGAGCCTTTTCCTATTTGCAAATTAATAAAAATAATCCGAAAAACAGAAAACGTTTTGGTAATTGGTATGACTGATATTAGTTAATAGGTGATGTTTTGATATCGACTATATCTACTAATATACGTATCCCTTTACCTACTATGAGTACTGTGGAAATAGGTTTTTTACAGTCTACTGAATGGAATAAGTACCGGAAAAAATTGTTGATTGGGATAATTTTTTATTATTAAGAGTTTATCTCGAGCAATAGAATTATGCCGAATGATTGTGTCCGAATATCTCTTTTTAATTTTGTGCCTGATTTTGCAAGGTGGATGTCATTACCGATTTATTTTTTTATTCAAATTTATTTAAAAGAGAAAAACAAGGATTCAGAAAGTAACAATAATAAGAAACTGAAAAAATTGCCTAAGCAAAAAATAATATTTATTTTCAACGCAACTTTACTTTGAAAATTTTACTCGGGCAGCGTTTTTGAAACATAAACTAACGCGAACCAGAAACAAAAATATTGTATGATGAAGCTGTTTAAGGGTTATTTTTTCTTGTCATTCTTAATTATTGATTCTTAAAAAAATCACAAATTTCTTCTTAATGTATGTAAGCTGCTGTTTCAGGTTTTTCATTTTCACCAATTCCCCCCCCCCGTTCCTTAACTTTGGATGTTAAGCAAGAGATTTTCTACGGTTAGACTATTTGTCGCTAAGTCACTTAACCGCTTTTTCCATCCGCTAAATAATGTACTCAAATAATGTTACTTAGTCGGTTCTTCCACTGAGTATTCGGAATGAAAAGATTTAGAAATATAAATGAATATTATATTTTTAAATAAAGCTAAAATAAAAACTTTCACCGAGAAATCTTAATTTTTTTAAAAATGTCACTTAGCCGGTTCTTCCATTAAGCTCTTCAATTGCATTAATAATTACAATCCACAATTGTTTTTCTTCTTTTTCAGTGGCACGACAGCACTGAGTGGGCTCTAGCCTTCTCTAGGAATCTTTTCTCGGCGCCTCTTCGTTTGACGAATGACCTCACACTTCTGATTTTCAGACTATCCTTGGTANTAATCAGCATTTGCTTAAAGTAGAGGAGTAGAGGAAACTAATCAGCATTTGCTCAAAGTAGAGGAGTAGAGGAAAGTAATCAGAATTTGCTCAAAGTAGAGGAGTAAAGGAAACTAATCAGCATTTGCTTAAAGTAGAGGAGTAGAGGAAACTAATCAACATTTGTTCAAAGTAGAGGAGTAGAGGAAACTAATCAGCATTTGCTTAAAGTAGAGGAGTAGAGGAAACTAATCAGCATTTGCTTAAAGTAAGGAAGTAGAGGAAACTAATCAGCATTTGCTCAAAGTAGAGGAAAGTAATCAGAATTTGCTTAAAGTAGAGGAGTAGAGGAAACTAATCAGCATTTGCTTAAAGTAGAGGAGTAGAGGAAACTAATCAGCATTTGCTCAATCCCGATGGAGCTCTGATATGTTTCCACCAAAGTATAATTTATATCAGCACTGCAAACTCTGTGAACAGGGAGCAGAATAAAGTTTGACTATCTATATCTGTGTTTCAGTCTGTGTTCAGTTTTGTCAAATATATAAGTACGTACGCTTATAATTTCGGATTTAACACTTAATATTTTAAGCGAGCTCACACATCTTAAAGATTGTTGATGAGCCTTTTCCTATTTACGATTCAATAAAAATAATCCGAAAAATCGAAAACCTTTCGGTAATCGGTATGACTGATATTAGTCAACAGGCGATGTTTTGATATCGACTATATCTACTAATATAAGTATCCCTGTACCTACTATGAGTACTGTGAAAATAGGTTTTTTTTACAGTTTACTAAATGGGATAATTACCGGAAAAAATTGTTGATTGTGGTAAATTTTGACTATTAAGAATTTATCTCGAGCAATAGAATTATGCCGAATGATTGTGTCCGAATATACTTTTGAATTCAATTTTAATATAAAAGAGAAAAACAAGGATTCAGCAAGTAACAATAATAAGAAACTGAAGAAGTTGCCTAAGCACAAAATAATATTTATTTTCAACGCAATTTTACTTTTAAAACTTTACTTGGGCAGCGTTTTTGAAACATAAACTAATGCGAACCAGAAACAAAAATACTATTCAAGGGTTATTTTTTCTTGTCATTCTTAATTATTGATTCTTAAAAAGATTATAAATTTCTTCTTAATGTATGTAAGCTGCAGTTTCAGGTTTTTCATTTTCCTCAATTTCCTTCCCCCCCGTTCCTTAGCAAGAGATTTTCTACGATTGTTTATAGACTACTTGTCGCCAAGTCACTTAGTCGCTTTTTCCATCCGCTAAATAATGTACTCAAATAATGTTACTTAGTCGGTTCTTCCACTGAGTATTCGGAATGAAAGGATTTAGAAATATAAATGAATATTACATTTTTAAATAAAGCTAAAATAAGAACTTTCGCCGAGAAATTTTAATTTTTTTAAAATTGTCACTTAGCCGGTTCTTCCATTGAGCTCTTCAATTGTATTAATAATTACAATCAACAATTGTTTTTCTTCTTTTTCAGTGGCACGACAACACTGAGTGGGCTCTAGCCTTCCCTAGGAGTCTTTTCTCGGCGCCTCTTCGTTTGGCGAATGACCTCATATTTCTGGTTTTCAGACTATCCTTGGTATTTTCAAGGCAGTCAATCCATCTAAGGCGATGTCTACCTTTTTTCCAGTTCCAATAGGCTTGGCTAGAAATACTTTTAGGCAATTTACAACCTACTGCTTTTTTTTAAGAATTATAGTTTCTCTTTTGTTTTAAGACATATTTAAAATAATTAATTGTAAATAAAGCGAATAAATATAATGTTCTCAATGAGTATATAAGAATACTATAAATTCTTATATACTCATTGTATTATATTATTAATTATATTATTAATTAGAACAAAACTTATTTGTTTTATTAATGATAATGAATAGAAGCAGTAAGTATGATTATTTTCTGTGTTTAATTTCATAATGCTAGCAGTTTTACAAGCTATAGCAGCTTAAAACCTTTGATCGTACAAACAGAAAATCTATTTTGTTCTACTACAATCTTACCATTTCTATATTTTTGAATGATACCCTGAACTCATAACAGGGCTCGAAAAGTTTTTATATGATCTGTCGGACATGTTAGTCTACCCAAGACATGCCCAATTAATATTTTACATGATCAGAAATTTTTTTTCGAAAGCACATTAATGAAAACGCATGACCATCTGCATTATAAAAATATTTCTAGAAAAAAGTAAACTTATTACCAAATAATCCCCTTACAATCGATAACGTCAGAGCAACTTTGAAAATATGAATATTAAGAAGAAATGTGTTTTAAGCAAACTTTACGAGTAAAAATTCTGAACTGTAAAAATCTAAATTTTATGACGATATGATGTAGATAACTTTTTTGTCTGAGAGCAATGATAAAAAATATACCTGGCGTTTTTTTTTCTTTCACATTTCAAACATGTATTTTTATTTGTAATTTTTTTTACATGCATTATTTAAAGCAAACTTTTTTTAATATATATCAGGTTAAATCTGGTAAAATTATCGTACAGTATGGTGATCACATTTCTGGTAAGAAAACAAAATTCTGGGTAATAAAAACAAATTATACGGTATCTAAACCATTTATTAGGTTTTTTTTTCATATGGTAAACGTTTAACTGTTTAACGGAAATTCTAGTTTTTATTATCTCATATTTACTGAAATTTAAAATTAAAGCAAATTTAACCGAATAAATGGATTTTATGACACGTTCTAAGGTATCATGATAAACAAATTTTACCACATTTACAAAATTTTATCGCATAGTAAAAAACCTTATTTTATTGTTAGTTTTACCAAAGTCATAATTAAAGTACTTCGGTAAAAATTATCAAGTTCCTTGGTGTCCCCAAAGAGCCAGAATTACGGTAAATTCTACCATATTCTGGTAGTTTTAACGATACTTTATTTCTTAATTTAGATGGAAATGGATAGGGAAAAAATAAGTTAATTGTGTTCATCGCTGCCTTCGTCAATCATTGATTTAATATTTACTTGCGCATCTGGTCAAAAGGATAAAAAGATACATGCCTGAATTTTTACATACCCTGGCCATGTCAGGGTATATAATGTTTGAGCCCTAGCTCATACCTGGTAAAAACTGGGAATAATACTGGTATTAGTAGAAACAATTCTAAAAGAAGCTATAAATTTTTAAATAAAGAATGGTCACTTTAACCTTTCAGACATTGAAGTTGAATATAGTTAATTTTAATATTTAACCTCTGAAACTTCACGGAATAAAAATTATTAATTTCTTTTTCTTTTCTTTTGAAAACAACTTTTATTTTATCACATAAATAGCACATGGGTTTTTACGCCGCGAAAGAAAGATGTGTAGGTGTAGAATGATGGTATTTGAAACTGAGAGTTCGGCAATTTAGTATACAGAGCGCATCCAGAAGTTAGTCTTCTCACAATTTGAAGGAAATTAGTTTGCGAGCCAACCATCGTCAATTTACGAAATTATCGCGATAGTTTCCGATTCATTGAATAACATTCTACCCTTTAATTATTTTATGTCACGCATCTTGATCACAATAAGCCGGATTTCCGTAAATGAAGGCAGTTGGTTAAACATTTATGATTATAAATATTAATTCAAGATTAATTCACGAACACAGAGTACTTTTCGCGATGAACTACACTTAATTAAGTTATACTTTGTTAAAATTAAAATTTTTTATTGTTTTTAATGACTTTTTACTCAAATATGCTCGAAGTGTATATTTTTACTTAACAGTAACTCTAATGTTAGTTGTTACTGTAAGTTGCTAACTTCTCTCGGTGTAGTTCGCTTCGTATTCTTTTTGTAATGATGAATGAAGCAAACATGAGCGTTAAAGGTGCGTTTTGGAAACTAATGGAAAGATATTTATTAAAAAAATATTAACAAAAGTATTAAAAACATGTAAAAATTAATAAAACTTTTCACTTTAAAACTATATTGTTTCTTACAAATGTACATTTCTTATGGAAACGCTGATGTCATCAATAATTACTGAATTTATCTTTATTTGTACAATTACTTTATAAAATTTATTTAATTTAATTTCTACTACTGCTTCAATTTAGCACAAAAGATGAGTTTTCCTTTTCACATAATTATTTTATAACATTGTTCCATATAATAAACAAAACAAATATCATGATAAAGTATTTAAAGACTAACAGCGTTTTGTTTATAGTTTTGAAAATTACACAGACATGTCATAAGTATCATTAGCTTATAAATGAATATGTTTAATATTACTTAACCCATCTGAACTAACATTTAATTAATGCATTGTCTATGCTAGTCAATCAAGGGAGATGATTGCACTATAATAATAATAATTATAATAATTATATTAATAGCAATCAAAATAGTAATATTATTAATAATAATAATATTAATAATAATAATAACATTATTATTATTATTAATAATAATAATAATAATTATAGCGTTCATTATTATTATAATTTTATTCGTAATATTATTATTCTTAACATTATTCTTTTTTCCTATTCTAAATAATAATAATAATAATGTCAGCGCTTATTACTATCATTCTTATTCTTAATATCATTAACATTCGTTTATTTTTAATATTATCCTTTTTTTTCTTATTCCTCTTCTTAACAACAATAATAATAATCTATCTTATATTTTAAAAGAGCATAGTTTTAGATATATAGATTGTTTAGGTACGTTGTTTTAGATGTGTAGTAGATAGTTTGATAAATTTGGAAAATATACCAGGCGATATTGCTCAATGCAGGCTTTTGTCGATGATTGAAATTAGATCGAAATATGGCTGAGACTAAAAGCTGGTTTACCCATCGCTATCTGGATTAACAATATAAAATGAAGCTCATCTCTAGTTTATCTCTCACATCTGCGTCCACCTGAATGTTTAAGACACATATTTTGACAAGTAAAACTTTATCCAGTAAGAAAATGAGTAATTAAAGAAGAATCATTAATTTTTATTGACATAAGCTTACCCAATGTGACATTATTAAGCTTACAATTACACTATTTATTTTTAAAATATTCAAAGCTTGAAAGCAGTCTTGAAAGTTTCGCAAAGATTTTCTTTAAGAAATATTTTTTCTTCAAGTAATAACATATTTAAAGAATTCGTAAGTAATAGTAGATCTTTCAGAAATCTTGTGAAAAGATTTTACTTTTCTCCTGATTTTAATTTTCTCATGTAATAAAATTTTAATCTTCAAATTAATAGTCTTAAAATTAATGATGATACAAAGTACTTATTTTTATTATTACCTTCGAAACATCATAGATTTAACACAATAAAAGTCGTAAACTTTAAAAATATAAGTCATTTATTTTTCTTCATGCATGGATTTTTAGAGATTCAATCGGAGGCTTTTGAGATCTGACTTATTCATCATTTCTTGAAGGCTGTCTATGAAATATGATAGATGAATATGCGATATGTCATATACGAAATTGACTACTTCCTCTTTATTCTCTTCTGCTTTTGGCTACTTTTTTGTGTTCAATAGCGTTCCTTAAAAATCTATAAAAAATAACAATAAGAAATTGGGTAAGAGTAACTTGAATGTTTGAATTTTGAGCTCCATATCAGAATGATGTAATATCAATATCGTAAGACATAAAAAATTCAGTTGTAGCGGAAAAGTACACTTATGCTTGCTTGGAAAAGATATCACGCGTTTGTAACGATAGAAATTCCTATAAAGGTAAGCAACTTGAAAAGAGTATAAGTAATACCACATGATCTGACGTACTGTAGTTTGGTTCTACGGGTAAACTTTTTCACAGTTTGAACGAAAAGGAGAAACACAGGAATATAGATTACAAAAAGTTAGCACAAGGGAAAAAGAGAGTTGACCAAAATAATATAGGAGAAACTTGATTCAGTCAATGAACCAAAATATAAGAGATAAGGAACAAGTGAGGTGGTTGTAAGGTTAGAACATCACACTGTTAGAAGTTTCATTCTAAAATTACGGTAAAATAACCATTAGCAGCCTGTCCATCCAATTAACAAAAACTTTTATGGTAAGAAACATTATTATATTTTTACGGGTTTGAAACTATTTACAACTGGTATGGTAAAAAATATTAATTCAAAACTATGCGGTTCTGTAGCCATTTACGACTACCATGGTTTCAAAACAGTAAAAATGAAATTAAGATGAACATTGTAGTTTTGTTTTGTTAAGCTTTTCGTTTGGTAACAGACATTGGAGTTACGTTGATGTTAAGTTCGATCTGATTCGAGAGTGATTTTCCCTGTGAATTGCGGAATGAGGCTTAATTAGTTTATCTAGTGGTGCCATCTGTCGTGAGCATTGAAGCAACCTAGCAGCTCTGTGGTATAGCGATAACGGGTAACGATTTTTGATTGGCTGAGGGTTAAAATTTATGAAAAAAATTAGACTAAAATTTCAGGACTTATCAAGAAGGAATTTAATTCGAAATTATATGCATTCTCTTATCTTGCTTTAAAAACTATTCTTGATTGTTCAAAGTATGTGCATAGTGAGTAAAAGTAATGATAGATATAACTACCAATTTTATCGAGTTTTCAGGATGTTACATAGAAAATAAACAGCTAATTCTTTTGAATAAATGTTAATTTGCTTTGGAAAAGTTTAGCTATAAAAGAAAAGATGAAAATGATTTAAGAAAGAGATATATTTTTACACTTAAAAAAGCTGAATCAATTAAACAATTACTTTCTCAGATAAGGCATATTTTGTAGTGTTCTTTGGCTGTAAAAATTAAATAAATCGAAGTTTAATGCAGTTAATATGATTTTGAGGCAGAGTGTAACGTCGGAGTTTGAAAGAAATTTTGCCAACTTAGCCGAATCTGATAATTTTCTCTTTTCAAATATTAAAGCTTCAAATAGAATCTCTCTAACTATGTTAGATTTTGGTAATTAAAGGTAAAGTAAATGTATACTGTTTTTTGCATTTTCTACAGTGAAAAAAATTAAATTTTTCATTAATGAATCGCAAGTTACAAAAAGCAAAACTTCCTTTCTGAGTCTTCTTCAAATAATTACAATTTAGTACAATTTGTTAGACAATAAAATAATATACTGCTTGTAATTTAGAACGCCTTTCAGTGATTTTTTTAAAAGTATATTTTTAATTAACAATTGCAAAAAGAAGTTCTCTTTACTTAAAATACAAAGCTAAAAAAAATCTAATTAAATTCATTTGAAAGATTCTAACATATATTTGAATATGTTGCATTACCCACTTATAAAGCTACATATTTAAAAAAAATAAGATTAATTACAGTAATTATAATTAAATGCCTTTATAGTTTAGGTCTTTTCCCAAAACTTGAAACAATTATAAAGCCATTTCATGACACAACCCAATATTGCACTCTATTAAAAATAACGAAACGGCAAATTAAGCTTCATTGTTTCGTCTCACATTATCGTTTAGGAATTTTTTATGTCTAAGCATTTAAATTTGGTTTTGTTTCTTTTAATTTATTTTAAAAAACATTTTGCTTAATTGATAGCTTCCAATTAGAATTGACGATATTGCTTAAATCAAAAAACGGTTCTATATTACAAACGAATCTTTTGTTAGGACTAATTTATTTATTTAAAAATTATGATTAGATGTAATGAGTTTAGGTTTTAAAAAAGCATAATTATTTGATTTAAAGCTTCGCTACTCATTATTAATATGAAATTAGTTGCTCCCAAAAAAACAAATAATTATGATTTATGATAAAAAATAACTTTAATATAATGTAGTAGGGTAGATAACGTAACACAAAATATAGATTTTGAATTTATCTAAGTTGATAGGGAATAAATTTATTTATAATGTTTTTAAATTAAAATAAATGTAGCTATTAAATACATCCGTAAGTAAGTAAAGAAAACATTTGGTTTATTACGAGTAGGACTGGGCTATAAATCGATGTATCGAGACATATCGATTTAACGCATATATCGGCAAGACGATACAGTGACTTTCATTCAAGGCGATGTATCAGAAATTTGATTTAAGCCGTCGAGTAAAGACAACGAGCGCAAAACGATACAGCGATATAAGACACGCAAGGATATAAGCTAACGATATAGCGATATAAGAATCTTCTCTTACGTTCCGATGTCGACTCGCGCTGTGGAAGACGATGTTCGTTTGGTTATGTTGAAATGGCCTTGATTGGTGAGCTGTAGAATCAGATTCAGAGTTTTGAGAACACATATCGTTATATCGCATGTTCCTTTTCGCACCTCTTATCTTTTTTTTTTCTTTGTCGCGACTTTTCTTGTAGACTATTTTCAGAGGAATTAATTTCGTGATCGCCAATGTTACCTTGTTCTGAAGGCAATCTATTATTGAAAAGAATATATAAAGAAGAGTTTCTTCATTAATTAGATAAGTTTTTTTTAAAGAAAACTTTCTTTTATTTTTAAATGTGAAAATTATCGGCAATCTAATTCAGGCGCCCATAAAGAATTTAATTTGTTAGGTTAAATTTTTACTTTCTTTTAATTTACTAAAAACTTTTTGGATGAAACTTCTAATAATTTAACGAGTTTTTATTACTGATTTTAAATTTATAAATTTTGCTGTTTTTATTTTTAAAAATAAAGTTAAAACAAAATTTATTTTTGTCATTTGGATTTGGACATAAATCAATCAACTTTGTTTATACAAAAAAATTTGAAAGGTTTGCGTATTTTTTTCATTTTTTTAAGTCATTTAGCACTTCGTTTTATTAGAGAGCATAATATTTTTTTAAAAAAAATATTCTTTTCATATTATTTGTTAATTAGCTGAATATATTATCGAATATCACATTTTTTTTATTTTTAAGAAATTGAATCTTACTTTGTTTTTCGTTTATAATTCGGTTATTATTTAATTTAATTTAATTATTTATCTGAAATGATAAGGTCCCGCAGTGGACTGATCGTTAAGACACGGTTCCCTGCAGATCACCGAAGTCAAGCATCACTGGCTGCGGTCAGTGTGCGGGTGAGTGACCACTTGGATCAGT